>NC_141992.1:130709973-130929973 GCF_049901715.1 Pseudonaja textilis | reverse complement strand
GGGAGGAAGAGAGAGAGAGGAGAGAGAGGCAGAGAAGGAGAGGGAGGGAAGAAGAAAGGGAGAGAAGGAGAGAGGGGAGAGAGAATAGGAGAGGGAGAGAAGGAGAGGGAGGAAGAGAGAGAGAGGAGAGAGGGAGCAGGAGAGAGAATAGGAGAGGGAGAGAAGGAGAGGGAGGAAGAGAGAGAAGGAGAGAGTATAGAGGGAGAGGAGAGGGAGGAAGAGAGAGTGGAGAGCAGGAGAGGGGGGAAAGAGAGGGGGAGAAAAGAAAAGAGAGAATAGGTGTAACCAGAGAGCTGCAGAGGTCAGTTGCAATGAAGACCTCGCTTGAAAGTTGCACTCTGAATAGTAAAAATAAATAAACCAACAAATCAATAAATCGATCGATGGAACCGAATTTTATGGCGGACCCGCCTGCCGCCAAAGACGGGCGAGAGGATCCCCTTGCGCTGGCCGCGTCCTCAGCCTGAATCGAGGCCTCTTGTTTTTTTCGGGGGGCCCCCGCGCCAGAGCGCCGCTTTCCTGAGGAGTTCAAGGCGCCTCCTGCAGTGACCTGTGTCGCCTCTCCCGTCGGAGGCGGCCCGTTTCCCCAGCCGATTGGACCGCGCCTGGCTTCTTCGCTTCTCTGTCCGAAGCCCCGTCCACCGCCATCGCCCAAAGCGCCGGGCGGCGTTTGGCCGCCGGGACTTCTATCCCGAACCTGCGAGGCCTCGCATCTAAGATTGCCCCGGGGGCGGTGGGGTTGTGGCTCTCAAAAGCCGCAGACCCCACACCCCCGCTTTACGGTACCGCTACGCCGGGAGGCGGGCTGGCGGCGACGAGGGGAGGCTGCGGTTCAACGCCTTTAAGAAATGGAAAGGCCGCGGAGGGGCGTCGGTGCTTTCGCCCCCTCCCCTCCCCCAGCAAACCTTTTCGGTCAGGTCGGCGAGCGGGGAAGAGGCCAAAGCTGCGAAGGTGGCTTTTCCTGCCAGCTGACCCAGTTGGGAACGGCGGGCTTTGAGATGCCCTTGCGCGGGATCAGCGCCCGGGCAGACTCGGCTTCCAGGCGAAGGCGCCGAAGGACCCCAAGAGGCAAGCGACCCCAGGAGGAGGAGGAGGAGGAGGAGGAGGGAGCGGGCCGCAACGAGAGCGGGGCCGTCCAAGCCTTTCCAAAGGGAGAGACACCCCCCGACCTCCTGGGGTGAGGCTGGGACGGGGGAGGGGGCGCTTGGAGAATCCAGCCGGCTTCTCATCCGCCTTTCACTTTCGCAAGGTAGGGATCCCTTTCGCGCGCGATCATTAGGCCGTCGAGCCTTTGCAGGCGAAGACACCCCCCCAAATAAAATAAAATAAAAATAAAGGCCAGCCGGGTCTGGGAGAGGAACAGCCTGGCAAGGCCAGAGGGGGCTTCTGCTCGCCTGCCGAACGGGAGCCCCGATTGTGCCGGGTCCCCCTTCTTTTACACCTGCGGGAAGAGCCAGGCGAGGGGCCGGCCTTGCCGCGAAACATCTGGTCCCAATTGGGAGCCGCCACCCCCCCGTCTTCTCTCCCCAAGCCCGGCTACTCTCCTTGCTAGCACGTTGTCCTCTGCAGAAGGTTTGCCATCGTTTGCACCCGTTTTGCAAAATCTTGGAAGAGCTTTCCAGGCTACCGTTGGGAAGTCAACACGCGCTGGTTCGCGCTATACATGATATACTGCCCATTCAAACAACTGTTGCAGATCTACGAGTGTGAAATGGGTTGCAACCCAAGTGCGACTTCGACTCCCCGATTGAAATTGTGGGCAACTACACCCTTCAGGATCTAGCAGAGCAATTGGCAATTCTCCCTTCCTTCAAAATAAAGAGAGGGGTTATTGGGTGGAAGAATCCATTGGGAAATAAATTTATGGGAACCCCAACCTTCTTCTCATCAATTGGACACATTTGCACAAAAAGTGAACAAACGTTCGTTTTAAACATTGGATTTCTCCCTCCTTTTTGAAATCGACTTAAGGCCATCTTTGTGGGGCTTTAAGCTTTTACATGGCTAATTAATTATAGGAAGCAAAAAAAAAAATGGGTGTATACAGCAATGTAGCAGTATGTAGATGTACAATAATTAGGTGCTAATTGCCTTAGATTTCCCTACCACATATAACTGCAGGGTGGGCAGACTTTTCAAGACAGCAATGGGCTTAAGTGGGAGAAAGCAAATTCTCTACTCTGTTCATGTTTCTTTGCTCATTGAACACATAACCTGTGTGATATTCCAAAGACACTATTTTAGAAATAGCACTGGATAAAATCACAACTTCTTCAATTCCTCTTTGCATATATAGAAGCTTAAACTGTATGTAATCTGTGTATCGTTCATGTGTGATACATTTTATATCAAACCATGCTCTGAATGAGTATTAATCTGAAGGTATCTTCAGAATTTAGTCTGAATATATTGGGAAATGATGAATGTATTGCACAGGTATTTTTTCCTTTTAGGCTATATTTGTAAAAGATGTATCCTAACTTTGGGAAAAATATACCACATTTGCTTGCATTTTTGTACAATATTCCATTCAAAATGGAGAAAGCATTACATACTCATATATGGAAATATATTTTTAATATCAAAAGAAAAAGTTTTGAAATTACAAGATCAATTTTGATTATATATTGCAAACAACCCTCTCTGCTTCAAACTCCCCCTCAGAAAGGAACATAAAAGCATGATGCAGGATTCGAATTTGGAAAAAAAAAAAAAGGAAAGAAAAAGAAGGGATCCATTGCGGAAAGCAGAAGGAAATAAAATGGCAGCAACAAATCATCTAACACCATTGAAGCTTAGCATCTCCAGCCTCACCAACATCCAACAACTGTCTTCTGGATGATTCATCATTAGGTTTCATCCCCGGAGCAAATAGAGAAAGAGGGGCCGATTCATGCATTGGGGTTATTTCTCATCAGTTCCACATCTGCTTTCACCATCTCATTCACCAGCTCCTGTGAGAAGAGAAAGACACATACATAAACAAGTGTGAGACTCTCCACTCGCACTAAGTTGGGAGAAAATGGTCTGACTCACTATTTAGAGTAAGCCTATTAAATGTTTAACTTCTTCACCTCCCACAACCACTCTACTTATTTCATTTTCCTCCTAATTGGATGGCAACCCCAAGTGCTTTCTGAAATGCATTCACAACGTTCATAGGATGAGAATTAGAGATATAGTTTTAGCACTTACTTTAAAGGACAGTAAATAGATTAAGGTCCTTTTACCACCATGGTGGGTAAAATTTGGACTGTTGGGTGCAAACACCAAAAATAAATAGTTGAACTGATAACTGCTTGCTGTGAATATACATTTGTTTTTCATTTGTTGAATTACACCCTTTCGCTTTCCCTTCAGACCCGAGTTTCTGTTGTTGTTTTTTTAGGAATGTAGCACAATATTGTAACATTCAATCTGAAAAAACGTACTTGGAAAAATGTAGAACATACATTTTAACCTACAAAATGTTTATTCCTGTGGTCAGCTATTATCCACTGATTGCTTAGAATAATTAGATTAGTCTCATCACAGTAAAAGTTGGAGAATTACTGGATGCCTTGTCATTATGTCCTTGCATTGTCTGCATTGTGATCACTTTGGTTTTTGTTGAATTAGATATATACAAATAAAAACTGTGTTTTGTTTCTAAAAGTGATCTTCAATAAAGCATATGGAGGGAAAAAAAAAGAACTTACATCAAAAGTGACACTAGGTTTCCAATTGAGTTTCTGCTTTGCTTTGGTACAATCGCCTTGTAGAAAATCCTGTGGAAAATACAGAAGAAACAAATGGCATTATAGGGTAATTTGGGTGTTGTTTTTTTGTCACTGTTCATAGACCAACTTGAATCTCTCTCTCTCTTTGCCTCTCACTCTCTCCCTCTGTCTCTCTCTCTCTCATACACACACAGAGAGAAAGAGAACTAAGGCTGCATCTTTAGCCAAATGAAAGGAAAGCCTCAGCTAAGTCTACCTGATTCCTTTGTTGAACATTGAAATACAGAAGGAGGATTATAAAAAGATTGATACAACACTATTTTACTCTACTGTTGTAATCACCCAGAGATTATTATATAAATTTCCCCCCAATAAGTACATCTACTAGAGATTCTTAGAAATCCATCTTTCCAAATTTTACAGCACCAAATGAAGAATTGTTTTGTAATAAATTATTGCACATAACCAAATACTGATTCTTTTTTAAAAACCTTATTTTAGATTATCATACATGCTGAAGTTTGGTTTTCACACTACTAGAAATCAATGCCCTGTACTTTGCTTTTGTCCTGCTTTAATCACATTTAAGAAAACCAAATGGCAAACCCAAGGTATGTTTTTCTTCAGCTAGATCCACACAATCACCACAGCCAGAGGGCTGTATGTTTCATAATTGAGATACACCATGTACAAAAAAATGACCCAAATGAATTATTCTGAATTTCCTATTCATCATTGACAGTATTGCTGGGTATAGTATAGTTTTACCTGTAAATATTAGTAATAACAGAACAAGACAGAACAAAGAAAACAGCATAATTCAAATGCTTAAAGTATTTCCATTCATTTCAAATTTATAGAGAAGTGTTTGATAACCTCTTTTATAAAAATGCCTAAGACTGTAGGTCTGCATTCATGCAACAATTCCACCAAAGAACCGTCTTTACTGTAAACCAATCGGATTACTGCATTTGCAGACTAATTTTAATAATGGAGAATGGCACATTCCATCTGTTCAACAGCCATCGGTTGCAGCTGAGTTTTGGGTTCAGCAAGAACTTAAAAAAAAAAAAAACTGCAGTACTGAGTGTATTTTTACAAATAGTTCATGTGGTGAAAAACAATGCACCTCTCTAAAAAGTGCAACTTAAAAATAAAGCTGGGAGCAGAAACTACTTAGCTACACTGTTCACGCTGTTGAGTGAAATGAGTTATCTACTTATTTAGCCTCCAGATAGAGTCTGAACTGGAGCCTACAAACTGGTTCTGGGGAAGACTGGAACTGTGTGCCAGATCTTTTGTTTTCTTAACTATGGAATTCCATGCAAGTCAACTCAGAGAAGCATGATTGGCCTCATGGAGACTTACTCCAAGGTGCAGTCCTACAGCCTTAGACTGAACATTTGATTTTAGGATGAGCCCATGAAAGCAAAAGAACGATCAAAAGTCAACTAGCTAAGACAAACATGGCCACTGCTGCTATTCTGCTTCTGATGGAGCACAGCTTTGCAGGAATCAAATGTTCAAAGCACAATCTAGATTACTGTTTGTTTTTTCTACAAATGCTTTTTTGTTGCCACCAGGCTGTAAAAATATACAAGGAAGGGGGAGGAGGAAAACATTCTATGCTACACCCTGCCCTATGCTATGGTGTAAGCCATATCCTGTCTTCAACACAGCTTTTAGGTAAAATAAAGGAAATCAAGACAGGCAGGCAGGCAGGCGGACAGTAGATGTGTGTGTAAATGTTGTTGTTGTTATTATTATTATTATGACACAGAGTAAAATCTGTCTATTTTTTTAAATCCTGTTTTTAAAAAATCTACGCTCTGAGCTTAAAATATGAATTACAATTTGCCCCTGCTCCTTGATGAGGGAGCCAAATTGTTGCTGTTTAACTGTACAATTCTCCCACAGATTAAGTTCACTTATCTGTGATATGATCTCTCATAGGTAAAAGCAGGAGTTGATCAAATGAGACTTTTTACCCTGCCCTCCCTTTTTGTAATCGTAGGTTTAAGTGTCAAAGGCCACACAATTACATGTATTCAGCATGAACACATGGCAATTCATTTTTACAGTTTTAGAAAATGAATACTCCTTCGCATTGAAGAACTATCTGCAGCGTGTGGTCTGGATGTTTCTTTAAAAGCAATGAAAACCAGAGGGGAAAAATGCAAACAATTTCTATGTAAATATTCTATTTCCTGAGTGCTGCTTCTGAGTGTCATCGTCACCTTCATTTTAGCTCACTAAGTGAATAATCTGGTTTCACTCTGCAACATATTACTGTCCAATTCTATTTTCTTTACCAAAGTCTTAGAAAGCTTCATAGTACAAGGTCAGGAATTTATTAGAACTGTTTTTTTTAAAGGACAATAGACTTTGTTTGGTTGTTTTAAACTTAAACCATGATTCCTGGAGAAGGCAAAGTAGGAATCCCATAAGCAGAAACATCCTAAATACTACACGGAAAGAGGGGGGAAATTAATGATAGTATGTATTTATATTTCACAGAGTAGCAGAGCCTACCATTTACTCAGTCAATTTCAGATATGCAGGGATTAACAGGAGACAAACAAGCAAGTAGAAAACAATGCTCCATCCAATCAAGGAAACCATACTCCCATCAAAACTGGTATGGCAAGCTAATATATATATATATATATAGTATACTTTATATACTATACACTCTTAATTGGCAACAAACCCCACACTCACTTGCATAGATATTATCTAGTTGGATAATGAAACATCTGCAAGCAAATGAAAAAGCTCAAAGAGCACAAAGAACTCCACCGTTCAACCTTAAGCTACAGATATTCTATTGTAACTATACTTAGGAAATGAGAAAATCAATAGCATGAACTGCTATAAAGAAGACATGAAGTGTATTTGTATTCATAATTATATTCCAATATATATCAAGGATTTACCGTAGCTAACAGTACTGTAGCATTTAACTGGATGTTTTTCTCCTTTTAAATATGGATATTACTATATGGGAAGTGATAATGCTTCTTGGATTACATGTGTAAATTATGTATAACTTTATATAATAACTTGCATATCAACTACAGTTACCAATCATATTCTGTGTCATGTACAATTAAATGGTCTTATTTCTCAAATTAGTACAAATAATTTTTCAACTAAAATAATATAGCATATCAAGGAAATATGTTAAAAGATAGATGAAATTACACTTCTTTTATTCTGAATTTGGAAAATATTCCTTCTAACTTTTTTATAATCCCTTAATTAAAATATGATTGATTGCCTTACTTATAATAAAAGATTAAGGTATTAAATGAAGGATATTGTTGGAAAGAGACTGACTGACTGAGCCCAGGGGAGGAGTCAAATGGGAAATTAGTCTGGAATCTCTGTGTGGAAACAAGAAAGCAAAGTATGATCCCAGTTGAATGTCATTGAACCTTATCTATTATTCAGGTGCAAACTTCAATCTGAGAAGATTGCTCAAGATAGGTTTGAATAATAAAACAATTAACTGAACTCTGTACATGTGAATATGATTAGATCTGATCCACCTGACAGATATAATGTAAAAAGTTCTGAATGGAAGATAGATCATCATTTGATACTATCAAAAATGGATCTTAATAGAAATGGACATGGAGGAAAAAGAAACTTAAAAAAACTAGAGTGAAAGTACTTCAGCATGACTTCAGGAAGAGAGTCCAGCATGAAAAAGTACTAAAAGTTACTACTTTTGCAGAGCAAAATGGAATGTGCAGATATGGAAAAAGTATGGAAGATGAGAATAAAAGATATTATATAATGTGTATATAGCAAAAAAGCTGGCTGCACAGAGAACAAAGAATGGCTAAAATTAAAAAACATTGAGAAAATGTGTAGCAATTGTTATACAAATAAAAAATTGTTTCAGAAATAGCTAGAAAGAATCAACAAGGAACTCCAAAAGAATGAGAAATAGAAAAATAGAATGAACTTATTTAGGATGAAAATAAAGTGAGATAACAGTAGAAGGAGTATTTTAGGATTTATATGGGGGTGACATTAATATGCTGTTGTGCAATAAATTCTGTTAACATTCATGTGAAGAAGATATTGAAAGAAGAAAATAACAAATGCTGTGATGTATATTGTAAAATTGTAATGCTGAAGATGTATGAGGTATAACTGGAGAAATATTAAACTAAGTTTGCGGTTGTATGAGTTGCTTAATGTGTGTAAATATTACACTTTTGTTGTCAATTGGAAAATGTAGTTATTGTTCCTCTATAGACTACAAACTTCATCAAAGGGAATGGTAGTAAGAAGAAATAAAGAAAAAAAACCCTAAGAATTATAATACAAGTAAGTGGGGATAGGAAAGGGTTTGGCAGAATTTTGATTGGACTAATATGAATGGTGTCAATGATTCGGGAAGTTTAGTGGTACTTTATTCTAGGCAGGAGATGTGTAGATTTGATTTTTCCTCCTCAGCAGGCCACTGAGAAACGTATGAATATGAGAAAGAGAGTTTATTGCAAATTATTTGATTTAGAGAAAGCATATAGTAAACGGAATAGGCCAAAATGACAGAACGTTTTGTACAAATATGGAGCTGGAAGTTGGTTGCTGAATACAGCTGGGAGTAGCATATGGGGAAAGAAGAGCACATTTGTAAACAACCTCAATGCTTAGTAAATAGTTCACATTGAGCAGGAAGTAAGGCAAGGATATGTTGTATCTGTCCAGTTATTTCAATCTGATGGAGTTAGTGCATTGCAGATTCCTTCAATTAAACAATGCCATCTATTGGAAGCCTGGAAATTCTCCTTCTCTATCACAGCTCCTGCCCTCTGGATCCAAGTGGTTTCTTCTCTACATTTTAGCATTTTGGAGGATCATGAAGACCTGGCTGGCTGTTCACATAGGCCTTTGGTTAGGATTGGTATAACCACTTGCAAGGAGTTGGTATGTTACTTCTTGGTTTCGCCATTTTGTTTTGGGGATTACTTCTTTTATTGCTGTTTTTTTAAAAAAATGTTTTATGGTTTTCATGCTTTCTTGTAAACTGCCCATAGTAAGTAAGTAAGTAAATAAATACATTGTTTATTTAATGCATTTATGATAAATATTTAAGGAATACTGGTGGCAATGTTAGTGTTATATTAATTGTATACTTTGTATGCAAACGATGCTGTGAAATTAGTTACTATCACAAATGATTTGCATGATAAAACAACAAGTATGACTCAAAATATCACTTGTTGACATGGGCAGCTATGCAAAATGAATAAATGAATGATGAAATTATAAAACCAATATATGAATGAGAAGTTAACGGCATAAGATGAAGGGAAAACCAAGAAAGTCATTATGAATGAAATGAGGTTGAAGACCGATAGCTTCCTCTTCAGATGTAGCAGACTACAAACTTTATCAATGCATTTTAACTTTATAAGACAAGCGTTAACAATAATAGAGGTTAGCTATCTTTATAAATTTGAGAAAGATATCTATGAATTACTAAAATCAGCTTTAATTCCTTTGTATTTTTAGGAAAGCAAAGTTGACATAAAAGAACCTAGTAAATATGGTTCCTCACCTACATTTGTTCTAAAGATTATAAAAACTAGTTAACCCCAATACCTGGAACAATGTCTAATAATTATCATTGTTATCTTTATTGTTATGGCAGCATTGTCAGGAATGGTGAGAAATTCACGCATGCATTTTTTTTTTTTGCTGAACTCAAGCTTAAAGTGCTTTCACGTGCAATTAACAGGCCAAAGGGGCATTTGCATCCTTTAAAAGCACACAAATAAATCACTTTAAGCATGGTATTGTGTGGGGAAAGAACTCCAATGCTTTCCACTAGGAGTGGATCCTGAGAGGTGCTGAGCTCTTAAGTCCTCCATTGCTTTTATAGTTTGTTGACACTCAGCACATCTTAGGATAAGACCCATTAAAACATTTCCAAGATACGTCTGTCAGTCGCAGACCAAGAAATCACAGCCAAGTCCCCTCCCTAGTCCATTAAAAACCTGTCTGCTATTCTTCCATCGAATGCCTCCAAAACATGGATCCCAAGAAGTAATAAACAAAAAAGGCTGATGATAAAGATAATGAATTTCCCACTGTACTTGCAGGATATCAGCACAAAATGAAGTTGAATCCAGAGCTCTGCTTCAATGACAGGGAGTGATAAGAGACAAGAAGAAAATAGCCAACTGTCTGGTTTGTCCAGGAAGTCGGGGCTGGTGGCATTGTCTATTAGGAGGGGGAACCGAGAGAAATGCCGTCAGTGTGAAAACAATACTTAGCTCAACCTGGGGTGGTGGGGGAAAGAGTCCATCAGCGTGGGCTCTGACAAGCACAATGACCATGGAGATAAAAGGGCAAATGGAACAAAACAGCCGGGAGCGGGCCCTGCATGCTGTATAATATGGTGCTTAATTGCTTTAATGGAAACAGTGCGCAAGTTAATCAACACAAGGACATAAAGCATATGCAGGCCTTATCGGTCTGCTTATGTCAACCAAATCACATGCCTGACAATGTAAATACAGCCAAAATTATTTGACTTGCCTCACTTGCCAAAATGGTTCATTATTGAGATAACCCTCCTGGGGGAAGGTTAAGCCAGAGACACCGAAAGTCAATGTTAATTTCAACAGCGTTTGGATTAGCCCATTAGACTGTTTCTTTTTCTGCATTACAGTAGAAGGGAGGGGGGAAAAAAAGACGAAAATCATTCTGAAATCATACTTGAATTCCCAGTATAGAGGACGCATAAATTGGTTTAACCTTTTTTCCCCTTACAGATATTCTAGTGGGATAATCTTCTCAGCGTGGAACTTTATTGCAATACATTTTTATTTTAAGTCACCATAACGTAGCTTTATTTTTGTTAGTTCTCTAAATTCAGCACATTTTTTTTAAAGCTGGCATATGAGAACAATTAGCCATTTTACCACTACAAAGAAGCTCTGGCAGTTGGGGTCTGCTCATAACTCTTTCTCATGCATTCGTTTATTCAAACATATTAACTGCATGGAACTGATATGTGAAATCAATTTGTAGTGATTTGTTCTCATTAAAACGTATGGTGTAAAGCAGACCCAAGTCCTTTATCATCAGGTATAGCAGTTCCAGAAAACTTAGAAGTGTCAGAAGGATTCATTTAAAATCCTGAAGCAAAGCAAAAAAAACAACAAAACAAACCATAAGTGCTTTCCACCTCTTTCACAGACTTCATATTTGTTCAATGCTGAGTTGACATGCCAACATTTAGGCATGATGACACAATAGTTTCATTAGGTTTGGAATGACGGCATCTAACCAGACCCTCTACATCAGAGGTTTACAACCTTGGCAACATTATGACTTGTGGTCTTCAACTCCCAGAATTCCTCAGCCAGCGCATGCACAAGTCATAAAGTTGCCAAGGTTGGAGACCCCTGCTCTACATGGCTGCAGCATTGTCTCTTTTGCTTCTTTATTTTCTGGTATAACTTACATCTGGAGAGCCATCTTTATGGTTTTTCAACTCTTGAGTTGGGAGTTGAAGTTCACTCAAAATGATTTCCAGTTGGCTCAAAGGAAGTATGAATTGGCACACCATAAGTCTGTCCCTGGCAAGAGGCAGTTCACTTATCTAACATTATTTCTAATCCCTGCATTTATTGGAATTTAAAAAACAATCCCCATACGCCTTCATGCCTTACCCTGCCTAACTTTTGGGGGTAATTTAGCCCCATGCTCTTATGAATCTCCAACGCCCTTCCCATGACACTGCACTTTGTCAGTGATAAATGTCAGATTCTGAAGTTTTCAATAGATGATAAATGATGCCACTGAACTGTTCTCACAGTACTCATAAAACTTTGTCTGTTGGAAGACTTGAACACATAAAATAGCCCATGTTTGAAGGTCGCAAGTACTTTAAAACATGTAGAAAGACTCACAAGGCTGTGATTTATATGGATGTCTTGTATCAATGTCTTTCTAGAGTGAGAAATATTTTCCCCCCAGATATTTCTGGTGAATAATAGTCACGAGTCTGGTTGTTCTTAATGAAACTACATGAGGACATCAGGCATCCCCTACCTATGGTAAAGGGGGAAAGAATGAGGGGGAAATCTTGTACAATAGGGCATTACGTTCATTAGGCCATCCCAAAAAATATTACAAAAAACAAAGTTAATATTATTGGCCTTATATAAACTACATACCCTTCCTAAATCTGTATTAGAGCAACTAGGTGTCTTTACTTTTTGTATGATTTACAGAATGCTGAATTTTACCATTCAATATTGCAGAACCTTTGCTGGAGGAAGAAGACTATCACAGGTGTCAACTCGCTGCGTCACATTGCTGTCACGTGACGTTTCTCCCATTCACTGTGCTGGGGTGGGCGTGGCCTGTGTGTGACGCATCTGGCCCGTCGGCCGCTTGTTTGACACACCTGATCTATATACGTATTATTAAAACACTTGTTTTTGACACTTTGTAACCTTTCACTGGCTGAAATGCCGCATCTTAGGACAAAAATGTTGTCAGCAGAGTTATCGGGCTAACTTACAGAATGCTGAGACCTATTGCTTCGGAAGGGAATGAAATTTGGGGTTTTTGACCCTGCGCTGCTGCAGTTTAGCACTGCTGCTGCACTGCCACACTCAATCATAAACACCCAATTCTCTTTTTCAATGTTCCCAGACAGCTTCCTATGAGGGGGAATCCAGAAGGAACTGATATGATAGATGACAATCCTTGTCACCTTTCTACTAACGAAGTGTTTGCTTGTGGGAAACCTGTAGGGAGAAAAGTCAAAGGAAAAAAAATGGAGCAACAATCTCTCTGTATTTGCATCATGCTGGTCACTAGTGTATTCCCTCGTTCCATTCTGCTCAGCAGCACCCTTTAACCTGCCTGCTGAAAGGGGAAAGGAGGGAGGGGAGGAAGGGAAGAAAGGAAAATGGCCAGGGGAAGAATGATTTCCGATGTTCACTGATAGTTTCCCGCAAGAAAACTCTATGGCGAAGCTGACAGAAGTCGAAAGTCACTCCCACTGATTTTTTTTGTCCACCCGTGGAAATTTTGTTTCTCTGTTTAGGTAAGCAAATATCTCTGAAATTTTGACCCAATGGGTTGTGGCTTGTCTAGTATGATCAGAAACTGGGGCTTGATTCTCGGAAGTGTTTCTCTTTCCAAATTTGATCCTTAAAAAAAGAAATCCTAATGTACAACATTTAAATTAATTTCTATGTTCTTTCTTTTTTTTAGTATTCTTTTTTCTAGACAGAAAGGATTTTCTCTGCTTTACCTAGGAGGAAAATGGTTTTCGGTGTAATGGAATTTTATATTTGCAAAAATGGGGGCATAAATCACTGTTTCTTCGTCCAGCAGTTTTAAGTAAGACAGTAAGTAAGACAGAGGGTCCAAGACAAAACCAGAAACTATCACAACACCTAGGAGATATTCATTTGACCGTCTGCAGTCTCCTCCCCTCATTACATCTTCAGAAAGTGGCAAGATTCATACCCCAGGTTTTTAGCATTGATTTTTGTGCAACCTTTCTGCTAAAAGATTCCAAAGAATTTGAGAACCTGAACACCGTTTGGTAAATTTTCTGTTGTTTTGTGCTGCCCTAACAGCAATATATCTTTTTTCTTATGTTCGTCACACGACTTTGACTTTTTGTGAACACAAAACATGTATCTTTTGTAATCTGTGTCTGATATGTGCTAATCTATTTACTCTGGCAGGAGACTCTAAAACAAATGGTTAAAGAAAGAGTTAAAAGGCAGCTTGGGCAGTTTTGTGTTTGAAGCCGGTCTCTAAATGTATCCCTCAGCATGCTCTACAGAAGAGGAAATCCAAGCAGTGGCCTTTCACATGACATCATAAAAGCTTAATTTATCACCAGCCACCAAACATCGAGAAAATCATAACATCCTTTCAGGAAAACCATGTGCAAAATAATCAGATCTACTTTGATGACAGCTTTAATACGTGAGTCCAAGTAGGACACTCCAAAGAATAACCTTTTGCAGGTGCTTGTTTATAGCAGAACGTGTCCTCCCAGCATTGCTTTTGCAATTTTGGTGCACCTTTCGCCCCTAAGAGAATTTTTTTTTTTGCTTACTGTTCTGTAGATGTGACATTCCAAATAAATCATAGTCTAAACAGAATTCCAACCCTGCATTTCATATTTAGCACAACCAGGCTGACTAATATCCAAGTATAAAGGCCGGCCAACTCTGGTTAACTTGAAACTTATTCAGTTTGGAGTATTTGCAGTATGAAATGCATTGCTGGTTACTCTTGAACTTAGATGAGTTAGGACAACATGGAATAATTCCTTTTCACTGTCACTGAGCTTTGGCCAGAGAGAAGAATTCTAGCTTCAACCTTAGACTGTCTACTATTGACCTCACCCCTTTCCTAAGAGGTCTGTAGGGGGCGTGCATAAGCGCACCAACGTGCCTACCGTCCCTGTCCTATTGTTTCTTTTTATTTTTCTTATATGTACCCATTTCATGTATTCATAACTATGTATATCCTTATACCTATTATCTTATAAGCGATTGACAAATCAAAATAAATAAAATAAATAAATAGCTTTCCACCTGGAGCAGTGTGTGTGTGGGGGTGGGTGGGTGGTTGGGTGCATGCACACATGCACACACGCCACGCAAATAGCTAATTTCACTGTATCAGTTTTAAGTCAGAAAAATCATAGGCAGCTTCTTTCTGATTAAAAGTATATATGTGTATGTATGTGTATATATATGTGTGTGTATACACACACACACACTTTTAATTAGAAAGAAACTGTCTATGATTTTTACTTAAAGCTGATACAATGAAATTAACTGTTCCCTTTTTTGATGGCATGACTAATCTTGAAATGATTTAGCTAAGATTTCTACAAATCTAAAGAAAGCGTTAAAGGATTGGTAATATTTACCCAAAATGTTGTAACACCAGAGATTGAATATCGCAATAGCACTTAGACATATATACTGCTTCACAGTGCTTTATAGCTCTCTCTAAGTGATTTACAGAGTCAGCCCCTTGCCCCCAACAATCTAGGTCCTCATTTTACCCTCCTCAGAAGGATGGAAGGCTGAGTCAACCTTGAGCCTGGTGAGATTTGAACTGCCAAACTGTAGGCAGGTGGCTGTCAGCAGAAGTAGCTTGCAGTACTGCACTCTAACCACTGCACCACCAAGGCTCTTCATGTCTTAAAAGCTGTCAAACCCTGCACTACAGCATATAAACACTTTTTTACATCACCCAAGCACTGAGATTTTGACAGCTCTCACAATTCATTATTCCTGATTCTAGAAAGGTGATGCTTACGTAGTTTATAGATGGTAAAGCATTTAAACATGACAGTCAATGTTAGAAAATGAGTCCATTCATAACATGCTCTAACCACCTAAGCCACACTGCTGCTTCAATTTAGAAAGAACTAGACCAATTTGCAATGCACAGTTAGAATGCAAGTTAGAATTAGTCAAGATTATCGAGGCATGTATAGCCATGTTTGGGATGTTTCTAAACCACAGACTGCCAAAAGCTAAAGATGAATGACAAGGAACTGATTATTCCAATTAGCCTGTTATGTCTTTTATAGCTGTCCTGTATTGTAGCCTTTATTGAGCACAGAATAAATATAGATGGTTAGAGGTGTGATTCAGAAGACTGTGGACATTTACCATTGTTCCTTCCTTTTCTGTATAATGTTTACCCGCCTCCTCTTTCTTAAATCAATTACAACCTTTTTTTCTCAGCTTGACACATGTGTCTTGCAGTATCTTGATCTTAATTTCTGATTAAAGGGCTTTGGCGTTTGAATTCTTCTAATTTTAATTTTCTAATTTGAAGTCCAGCTTTCTAGCCCATGTCTTCATGGACATAATCTCATGCCTCATGGAACTGGGAAACTCTACACACTTTCCATTTTCTTTCTTCTTTCCTCCTGGCAACCTTTTTTGGGCCATGCAGTTTGAAAGATATTGTGGCTTTGTAGTCTCTGTTTGTCCCAATGACACATGCAATCAAAATATACTATGCTGAAATTACAGCAGTGCAACACAGCACGTATTGCTCCTCAAACACATCTGTTCTTCTATTTACATTTAATATGGAGATGCTGTACAGTCAAAAGGGGATTTGCCTTATTGTTTAGATTTTTATAAATGAACTGGTAGAGCTACATCTGCTAAAATAATTAATAGTATCTCTTCGCTGTCTGGATCAAGAACACACTCACAAGTATGTCTTGCTAAAATATCTATATATTCCACTTAATTTTCAGGCCATTATCACTATATGTCATGGTGGAGACTGACTCTGAGGGAGGGGAGGAACAGCCGAAAGTGAGTAGAAGTGTGCTCCGGAGGTTGTGGAGGAGGCTGGGGAGGGGTAGAGGCCGGCTGAGCAGTCAGAGGAGGACCCAGGCCCATTCCCTATCCATCCTAGGGCACGCAGGGAGGAGAGGATAAGGAACAGATGTGGTCTTCTTGGGAGAAGAGGGCCTTGATCCTCTTCATGGGTTTCAGGTGCGAGAATTGCATAAGAGTTTGGACCTGTGTTCCAGCAAACGCTGGAGACAAAGTGTGTTTTATTTTGGTTTGAGGTTATCCTGGTTGGCGTCCTTCCAACAGACTGTGCCTTGTTATCTCCTTGAATTTGGTAAATACTTCTCCTATTCTGTTGTGGAAATTTCATCATTGTAGTTTGTTTGGTTTTTATTTTCACCTCTATCTGCTCATTAAATTCGGACTGTATTGCTTTCTTTTGAAGACTATTTTTGAGTACGTTTTATCTCCAACTGAGAATTACTGAACAGTGGGGCCAAGTTGGAGGCATTAAAGGACATTTATTTACGTTTTGAATTTTGTTACATTTGCGTTACACTCTGGGTCATCACACTATGTGAAAATATTTTATGTGCCTAAATGCGTAATTACATTTAAAGCTTTCAAAAGCTACAGAAAATATGTTAACTATAAATATATTTTTGATTAAAGAAGCCAAAATCCAAATATGATAATAAATAAGTGACAACCAAAACAAGTATCAGGGCCAAATGAAATTAGTACTGGTGCTACTTTGTCCCCTTCATGAACTTCTAAGCTCAAGGACTTTTAACTGAAAAAGACATTTTTGATCCACGGTTAAAAATGTCTTGATTAATTCTCCCTGAAGCAAAGTGAAAGGTCATATCAGAAAAAAAGAAGAAAACTATCATTTCCAAATGATTCTGATGTAATTGCCAAATTTAATTCAGATCCAGAAGAATCAGCAACACTGAAGCATTCTCTATTTTTAAACAGCGTGTGCTGTATTCCATTTACTTACATTTCATGTTATCCTCTTACAGATAATAAGATAATTTGAGGCTAGCTACCCCTTGAGATATATTAACTTTGTATGTTAAACAAATTAGGCTTCCACTCGATGAAATACAGATGCCTAGGTATTTATTTGTTACAAAAATTGATAGACTGCCTAGTAGATTCAAGATAGTTCACAAAGCAAAGTGTGGTTCATAAAATGAGGAAGACTCAGTTTACAGCTAATGCCCATACCACTGGAACTTTCATATTTTGTGGAAAAGCCAGGTCTTGAAAAGCTTTCTAAAGGCAAAAATGTTTGGGATTTTATTTTACTTTTGGAAGCAGAGTGTTCAAACAGCAAGAATCTCATTCCCTTCATGGGGTGGAAATTCTCAACAAACTCTCTTATTGAGAATAACCATAAATCAATCCAATTTTGTTGGGTTATGCAGTCCTCCAAGTACCTCGAGTCAAGCCATATCAAAAATAACCAGCATTTCAAATTGGATCTGGAATTAAATCAGCAACTCATGACATGACTCATGATAGCATGATAGATGGTTGAATTTGCCATATCTATTTAGCAGATGATGCCCTTTGAGTCTGTTGAAGTTGCCAAATCATTTGCAGGGCCAACCTACTGTTCAATGCATTGTCTAGGGATGAGGCGATGAAGGCGTTAGTACTGTGGTCAGGGCACCCGATTCAAGTAGATTTATTGTTGATGTACAAGTTGAAATTGAGTGAACCACTGGCCACAGCCTATTATACCAGTTGATCTAGAGAAGATGTGGGTCCAGAAGAACCCCACAATTTCACACTTGCTCCTTTAAGAGGAGTGAAGCTCCATCCAACACCAACACTGGATCTGCAATAGAACTAGTTCTATTACCAAGAAACCGTCATTCCATTTTGTAGCACCAGGTTCGAACTTCTGCAGCAAGTGTGACTTAGTCAAGTCATAACTGTGTACACCATCATGGAACTGATGATATATCACTAAAGTAAAAACCTCTCTCAGAGCTTTCATACGATAAATAGACGATAAATAAAAGGGGAAGAGAACTAAGTCCTGCAGCACCCCGTATTGAGCGTTATCCTCCCCAGCGCAAGCTTTAGATTGATGAAAACAGAAAGTAAGATTTGTTGAATTAGATATCTTCTGATAGTAGCTAAAGCAGAGATAAGGCCAGGCTGTTATATCTGACTATAGGTTGGAGAAATCAATGAAAGGTTTCTTGCAGTATCTCTACCGTAAGATTTCTAGCCTGAAGATTCTGAAGACAGGAAGGTCAGGTTGTCCCAAAAGAGTCAATGGGTCCAGGAACCACAGGTTTCTCTGAAAGCCATTCAAAGGTCAAGCAGAAACTCGGATCACAGAGCAAAGGAAGGAAGGAAGAACTTGGTAGTTCCAGCAGTACCTATCAGGAAACAGGAGATTTGTTTCTTTTAAGGGGAGTAGGACTGAAAGACACTTAACCAAGGCTCCTAATTAAAGGAGTTCATGCTATTTTCTCTTCTGAAGACGAGCCATCTGTACCACTCAACCTTCTTTAGTTCACAGTGTTTGGCACTCTCCCAAAGTCAAGCTCTGAACCCCTGCTCTCTGAATTTGTATACATCTGTGCTGAGCCTGATTCCTCATTTACAAGTGGATGCTTGAAGCCTCCTCAGTTTCAGACAAGAGCCTGCCAGATGCTTCTCAGAATCAGAGGAAATTATAGCAACAACAGCTCAAATGCTCTTCTACCTTGGACATCAACCTAGAACAATAAAAATGGTAGCTTCAATTATCATGTTTATCGATCAGATCGTGAAATCCGTAGAGGAGGTGGTGTTGCTATCTTCTATAAAAAGTCCTTACATCTAAAAACATCCAAGTTACTCAAGAGCTTGCTCTTCCTGAGACCATCGTCTGTGAACTGTCCTTAAATATCACATTTCGATTCTTACTATGTTACAGAGCCCCTGATTATGACATCGAACATGTAAACAAGCTAAATTCACTACTAACATGAGCAGCATCCTGCCCACACACTTTTATCTTTCTTGGTGACTTCAATCTACCTCATATTAACTGGATCCTAAACAAATGTAAAACTGTACCCATACATGCAACCTTCTACAATGCTGTAACAAACCTGGGACTGGAACAACTAGTAACCAACAATAGTAGGCTTAACAACTGCCTTGATCTCATCTTCTGCAATAGTTTGAATTCAATTTACGGAATACAAATTAAAGAACCCTTTTCCAACAGTGACCACAGCATGATTGACTTTTGTCTCAACGTACATCACACAAAAATCAACACAACGATGTGATCCCCAATTATAACTTCAAAAAAGGCAACTATGATCTTATAGACAACGATCTCTCATCCCTTGATTGGCAATTTCTATTCACTAGATGCAATATGTTGAAGACCACCATTACAACATATTTTTACTTGAAGTCAAAAGAGTCATCAAACTATATGCACCAATAACAACGCCAAAAACCAGAAAAAAACAGATTACCCATAACAATAAGGAAGCTTCAATCTAAAAAGAGATCACTTTGGTGGAAAAACAAATCTGGTCACATTGCCAACTTCAAAAGCCAATACAAAAATTTATGCCACCAGATAAAGACTGAATGCACCAATTATCACATTAAACAAGAGGAAAACCTACGCACCAATTCCACCTGCGCTTTTTAGAATTTTGTAAACAATAAACTAAAAGACTTGAGGTCCATCCCACCCCTGAAAGGACCTAATGGTAAAGACTGCAATGATGACACCATTAAAGCCAACCTCTTTAACACATCCTTTGGCTCAGTATTTGTAAACAGCAATAGATCATGCCCAGTATTTCCTAGTCGAACCACAGACAACTACAATGATCTAATACATATCAATTTTACAGAAGACAATGTTGAAAAAGCACTACGCAATCTAAAACCATCTCTATCTATTGGACCAGATGGAATATGTGCCTACTTCTTAAAAAAGCTATCTACTGCCATAGCCGAACCTCTAAGCATAATCTTTGAAAAATCTTTCAGGACCAGCTCCTTGCCAAAACTCATAGTTCATAATCACATAATCACAGTCACAAGCCACAGTCATCCCCATCTTCAAAAAGGGAGACCCCAGCCTAGTTGAAAATTACAGACCAATCTCTTTATGCTGCATCACCTGTAAAGTCATGGAATCAATTATTAACCAATCCATTATCCTCCACTTAGAGACATACTCTCTAATAAACAATTTGGTTTCAGAAAAAAAAACTATCCTGCAATCTGCAACTCTTACACTGCAAAAACATATGGACTACGCAACTCGATCAGGGCAAAGCAATAGAAGCAATCTACATAGACTTCTGTAAAACCTTTGATTCAGTGGTACACGACAAACTACTCCTAAAATCAAAATCTTATGGTATCTCTGGACACCTGCATAACTGGATAGAAGCATTCCTGTCAAACAGACAACAAAAGGTCAAAATTGGGAGTGTCCTATCAAATTCTGTACCTGTCAATAGTGGTGTTCCCCAAGGCAGTGTTCTAGGACCAAATGTCTTCATACTCTACATAAATGACCTCTGTGATCATATGAAGAGCAACTGCATTCTCTTCGCTGACGATGTAAAGCTGTTCAACACCACAGACAATACTGCTACCCTTCAAATAGACCTGACTATGTATCAGAATGGTCAAACAAATGGCAACTTCAAATCTCAACAAATAAATGCTCTGTCTTACATATTGGCAAAAAAATAAATAAATCAGAAAATAAAGTACAGGCTGAGTAGTCAAGATCTTGTTGATGATCCAAACTCTGTCAAGGATCTTGCAGTACTCATCTCTAATGATCTAAGTGCCAGAGCCCACTGTAACTACATAGCCAGAAAGGCATTAAGAGTTGTTAACCTAATCTTACGTAGCTTCTTCTCTGGTAATATTATTCTACTAACTAGGGCATACAAAACATTTGGTAGACCAATACTCAAATACAGCTCATCAGTCTGGAACCCACATTATGTATCTGATATTAACACAGTTGAGGAAGTCCAGAAATATTTCACAAGAAGAGTTCTACACTCTTCTACTTGTTGCAGAATACCTTATGCCACCAGACTTGAAATTCTAGACCTAGAAAACCTTGAACTACGCCGCCTTCGGTCCAATCTAAGTATAGTATGTAAAATCATACATTGCAATGTCCTACCTGTCAATGAATACTTCAGCTTCAACCATAACAACACAAGAGCCCACAATAGATACAAACTCAAGGTTAACCGCACCAAACTTGATTGCAGGAAATATGACTTCAGCAACAGAGTGGTCAATGTCTGGAATACTCTACCTGAGTCTGTGGTTTCTTCCCAAACCTCAAAAACTTAGACTGTCTACTATTGACCTCACCCCTTTCCTAAGAGGTCTGTAGGGGGTGTGCATAAGCGCACCAACGTGCCTACCGTCCCTGTCCTATTGTTTCTTTTATTTTTCTTATATGTATCCATGTATTCATAACTATGTTTTTACTTATACCTATTATCTTGTAAGCAATTGACAAACCAAATAAAATAAATAAAAATAAAATAAATAAATTCCCAGCCTTCATGGGTACAGAGGTGTGCAATAGTTGATGATAGCAAGCACCAAAGAAAGGTGTAGAAAAACCAGGAGGAAAGTTAAGTCACAATAAAAGTAATCTATCAAGGTGTCCATTGAGCCTTTCATCCCTTGCTTGGCCTGAAACCTAGAAAATTTATTCAGTCTAAGATTCCAAATTGTCAAAGCCTTATCAGTTCTTTAATACTTTTTGCAAAGAGGAAAGTTGGAGATTGGCTCATTATTTTCTAAAAATCTGGATCAAGAGCAGGCTTTTACTTCTATTTCCTTCAAGACAGTTCTACACCACTTTTCAAAGAAGTATTGATCACTTCCTAAATCTGGTTACATACACCATACACCCAGATACACAACTAAACCACACAATATATGAATCCAGTTTACAGTAGCTGGAATACTATAAATTTCTAGAAAAAGCAAATGTTAATTTACATTGTTGTGAAGATGATTTATATGTTAGTGCCATATGTTTTTTTAAATAATAAACCTCTTCTGCAGTGAGCCATAATGAAAATTGGACCATGTAAAATAACTCAAATAATTGTTTAACTCAACAGAGCCACAAACCACTGTTTAATATGGGCCACTGATTATCAGAATGAGTTTTAACAAAATACAGGAAACCATCATTAAGTTTTGTGGTTTGCCGCCAAGGTTTAAGGCACGATTTAAGGACTGAGAACCAAATTGATTTTTCAAACTATTAAAAGATAGTTATTTCTTGCAGATGAGATCCTTGATGGATATTTGATATTACAATGTTTTTCTCAATAAACAGCAAAACAGAAAGACAGCTTCGTTTCCAGTAGGAACTGTTTTTGGAATTGCTTACTTTGGTAATTAAAGTCATATGTTTTCAGTAACATGAAAAAGTTAAGATCTTTATTAAGAACATGACCAACCCTCTCACTATGTAATTAATTCTGCCTGCCTCTACCAAAATTCAGTGCCTGACCCTTCCAAAGATTGCTCATTTCTATTTTTTCAGTGCTTAATTCTTACATAGTGATACATGATCCAAATAAAAACCAAATTAAAAATTAAAAACCAGCAAAAAATAGTTTGGCCTATGGGTTAAGGCACCAGGCTGGAAAGCAGGAGCCCATGAGTTCTAGTCTCACCATAGCCATGAAAACCATCTGAGTGACTTTGAGTCAGTCACTCTCTTTCAGCCTACCCCACCTCACAGGGTTGTTGTTTGTAGGGAAAATAGGAGGAGGAAGAAATATTTAGTATGTTGTCTGCCTTGGGTTATTTGTAAAAATAATAAAGGCAGAATACAAATTAAATATATCAATGATAAATAATAATTCACTTCTCTTGATACAGATATATATATCTTTTGTATTATTTTGATTTTAAAGAAAGTAAGGCAGAGAAAAAAATTCTCAAATAGTCGAGAAAGAGGAAAAATAGAAGCACCAATGAAGTTATTCTGTGAATTGCTTGAATTTATAATGACGTCTTAGGGCAAAAATACATTTATCCAATGTGGAGAACTTTTTTGCCTGAGCATATTAATACATATACATCATCTTTCTTTTCTAAGATTATACTAGGACCATATTGAGAGAGATCAGAATACTAAGTATGTTCCATGTTGATATGATCCCTCAAACCTGGTCAGCTTTTACTATTGAATGCAGAGATCTTGTGGGGAAGAAAATAAATGTAGGAAATGAAATGGAGGCTGTACCCTTTTCCTTCATGTCCCCTCATTGTCTAATCCTAACAGACCCCATTTCCTTCCTCTAGACCAAGTGCCCAAAGTGTGTACGTGTATCCCCAAAATTCAATGCCCTTAAGACCCCCCTGCACCCCATGCGCATGTGCGCATGACCCCTACATGTGTTACCCGTTTCCCCACACATGTGCACGTGACCTCCGTGACTTTGCATGGCAGAGACCTAAAGACCAGCTAGCTGGCGGGAGCTGAGCTGAGGCGACGACTGGCATACCCACAGAGAGGGCTCTGTGTGCCCCCTCTTGCATGCGTACCATAGGTTTACCATCACGGCTCTAGACAAAGCCCCCTGCGGTCCCAAATAGAACAATGGATAGAAGCCTCCTGATAATATATTCTAGGGAAATCCCAACCTTTTACCTTCAATCAGGGATGTGCCCTGATTAGTTCAACATTCCAACTCCTTCTCAAGGGGTTTCCCCAAGTCTGCTGCCCTTCCAAAAGTGCCACCTTGCTAAACACTAGAAATAAACCCATATGCAGGGACAAGGACTTACCTGCCTACCCCAAATCAGATCTCTAGGATTTTCCTATTTGTAGCACCCACATTCTGTAAAAATCTTTGCATGATTTGGGTTCCTTCCTTCTTGTAAGCAGACACCCAACAATTGTAACGAACATGGTTACTCTTCCCAGTGTTACGCTCTATAGCTGTGCATTTTCCACACTAATCCTTTCTCCTATGTATTTACATGTTTTGAATGTATTTATATGCATATCTAAAATCTTCTAGAAGACGTTTTCTACTTAGCCTCAAAAATTACAAAGCTAATTGAAATTCCTGGTATTTAGGGATAAATCATGATTAATGGCATTTACAGTAACTTTTTGTTAATTCAAGTTCAGAAATGTTTCACTTTTAAATTTTAAATTAGAAATCATGCCGATATGCCACTAAATGAAACAAACTGAATACTACAACTATGTGACAGAGATACATCATGAGATGACAAACTGCAGCAAGGTATTAAAACTCCATAATTACAGAATAAACACATTGTTAAAATACAGTAGCAAAGTGATTGTACACAGCTTTTTCAATATGAGAATTGTCAGCAAATAATAAGCATATTTAAATTTATTCCAGACAATGTATGTAGATATTTCCAAGTAGCCAATTTCATATCTTTTACCTGTACTTACCTCTACTGAAGCAACTTCTAAAATATTCCCATATGGTTTCTTTTATGCCTTGTCAATTCATGTTCTCAAATAACTATACTCCATGATCCAATAAACATGTTTGGCAGGATTATTAGTAGTACAAATTCATGTTTCTCCAATTGCAGACACTGAAAGTATTAGAACTGAACTAACTGCGCTTAATATAATACTGGATTGCAATTTGAATCCATTTTGTTTTATTAGAGTATACTTTTGGAAATTTCAAAACGCTAAACAATGTAATGCCTACAATATTTAGGATTCGTCCCCCACTTCTCGGATATTCAGAATTACCCCACCCCACCCCAATTTTGTATTCTATATTTTCACCCAATATAAGTCTTCATTAAATAGTAAGCAAATCTTCTCAGTTCTTCATTATGGGACTTTCCTAGAAAAACGTTTCTTTCTGAGATCCTCCCACTTATAGTGTTCATGGTTATTTTGGCTACATTGCCACTCACTTCTAAATGCTGGACGTAGAACAAACAGTATTTTAAAATGTATTTTTACAAAGCTCTTATAAGCCATGGGGACTTTTCTAGACTTAACATGCATGGCAGAAGCAATACTTAAACTTTTAATCTGTATTAACACATCATAAAGATTTATTTCTATTTTAATATATTGCTATGCATGGAAAATATGGCAGGGTAAATCAGTGTGACCTATATGCTAATTTGATGAACTCAAAGTTCTCCTGGGAATGTCACAAATCTACATTATTTAACAAGAGTGGTAGATTATACACTTGGCTTCCTGATTTAGCTAAAAGATGTGTAAAAATATATGCAGGCAGACAGCTTTTTGGCTGCCCATCTCAAGAAGCTTAAGCATGTAAATTATTATCTATAAATCTAATTGTAATTCATATTCACTAAAGAGGCTCAGGAGTTTCCTCATTTGGAGTACAGCAAAAATAATTTATTATTTTTGGATATGTGTGTGCAGAAAGTACCCTTTCACAGCTAAACAACAAACCTTGAGGGAATAGATAGTGATGAAACAGGACTCATAATCCAAATTTTGGGATGATAGAAGAGCCATGCCAAAAAAGAAATTATGAAGGATTTCAAAAAGTTATTCAAATACACCAGATCTGAGAAGTGAATTATGAGGTGAGCTGAAAACATGCATTGTCGTGTTATAAATTTACTAACATTTCTATTTACACTAGGGAGGATACCAGGTTCTTCGTAAGCGATATAATTCAGTTTTAGGTTTTTTTTTTCCTGGTATGTGGTTTATGCTATGTATATTTCACGATTTGATGAGCTTTTCTAGGGCCAGCCCAAACAAAATTTCCTGGAATTCTGATAAGATCACAATATGGACTATCCTTCTTCTTATTTCCTGTTGATAATTTGTAGAAACATGATTTTAAATTACTCCGATGTAAAAATATTAACACAGTGAATACTTCTTGAATGCAATTCAAGTTTGTCACTGTTATCATGCTTGGGTAATTATAACAAATGCAAAGATAAAGTAAAAGATGACCAAGATTATCCAAAAAAAGGTTTCTTTCTTCCACTCTTTAAAAGTAAAAAAAAAAAAAACCTCATGTAGATAAGAACAGCTTTACATTCTTTCCTATCTCTCTGCCAAGTGTGCTCCTTGGAAGCCAAACACAGTGGACGAACCTTATTCCTTCTATCTAGCATATTGAAATTTTCAACAGCCATCTAGTGGTGGCATACATGGCAACAAATGAATATCAACTTTTTACATGCATTGTCTAGAAAAAATCACTTTGTTTCTATTTTATTCAGGATAAAGCTAAGCAACAAAAGATTGTGTGTTTGTGAGCAAGCCACTCATCGTTGTGAAGTCATAATTTTATAATGGAGCTCACAGTAGTCTGATAAAGTTCTCATTGCTGAGTTTTAATAGTCCTGGTGCAACTGATACCCAGGTCATTCACAAGTTCCAGAAAAAAACCAGCATTAAATAACTTCCTAACCATTTCGGAGCATTGGGGAGGAACTCTGTAAAACCCACTGATGAAATACGGGCTGGAAGTACAATAGCAGGCCTTAGTGGATTGTGTTGAAGTGACACGCAATGAAGTTGATATCAGAAAAACTGGTTTTACAATAAAGAATCGGTTCCTTATATGACTATTTCACTTCTTACACCAAACATGAAAAAACATGATTTAGCTGGCAACTAATGTTCTCTTCTTAATTGTATCTATTTTCTGATGTTTCATCGATAATTATGGAATATTTTCAAATATGATATTGACAGTTGGTACAGTTAGAAATTGCTGTTTCCAATTCCAATTAGCAGGTGCAAGTAAAACACAGAATTACAATCTCTATTTCCTAATTGCAAAAAATTATCTAAATGAATCAGTTATAGAAAACAGAGTACTCAAATCTGAAATTATAAATAGAAATGCAGTGATCCAGCATACCAACACTGAAACCCAGCGTAAAACAATCACCTAGTCAAAATGAGAAAGTGCTATCAAGTAGCAGTGAAATAATATAGAAAGCTACATACATAATATATGCACACAAATGCCAGCTACGTATTATATAACTTGTTAGTTTTTGTGTAAGTCCTAACAAAAGTGATAGTGATTACTGTACATAGATTATAAATGCTTTTATTTCAATTCCATTTTCTTTGTTCAAATTACTTCCATATAGCAGATCTGAGCCCAAAGAATTATTATGAGTTTTAGTTTTCATGAGTACTTTGGAATCAAGACTGTATATTTAAATCCGTTGTTTCAAAACTCCATATTCACAAAATATTTGTAAACCATTTTTTTTTTCATTTAAAAAATTATCACTGAAACTTCACCCACATTCTATAAACTTGGAGAGGCAATCAATTTATCTAGGGACCGCCCAAGAATTTGTCTGTCCAAGTCCAAATTAGAAATCTACCTAAACCAGAGGTGGATGAAACTTTTCACCTATTTTGGACGGCCCTCTGCAAATGATTAGCTCAGATTTCTGGTGAAAGATATCTGTTCCTTCCCAGCAGCCTTCTCTTGCGGTATGTGTCTGTGCTGTACGCATGCTCACACACACACAAATGTAGAAGGGGAGGTTGTATCAGAAAGAGGAGAAAAGAGATGTATCAAAATAAAAATGGAAGTCCTTGCCTCATCCTATTCATTGTGTACGCCACTAAATATTATCCTTTTTATATATAACTGTTATTCCAACTTTTAATGAAAACATAAAACTAATACAAAGTAATGCAGAATTAAAAAAGAAGAAACAAAAATACAGAAAAAAGATTAAAAAATAGAAGCTTTGGGGTTTAATTTTTTGCAGCAAATACAAATATGATTACAAAATTATCTCTTACAGAACTCTATGATTAAAAAAAGGTACTCTTTTCTATTAACCAGTTTTTTATAATAATGAAAACCACAAATCTTTTTTTCCTGTTTCATGCAAAAATCTCCACTAGCTTTAATCCTGAAGAAATGAAGCTCTCAATTTTTTGAGTTGGCTTAAAACAACCTGTCTAGCTTTCGCCCAAACCTCCGTGTTATAAGAAGCAAATTATGCAATTCTAGTCACGGCCTCCACTTTTTGTTTTATTGTATTTTGCTTTGTTTTAGGGATTACATTGAAATCCAAACCCTTTTCAAACAAAGCACTTCTCTCTTTTTAGTCACTTGATATACACCTTATGGCTTAATGCCAAACTCCCAATAGAATTTTGCAAGCTAATCACATTTAATAGAAACCTTTTATAAATACAGCTCCCAGAATGTTTATATTTCAGCTTCAGTCAGATTATTTTTTCTTTCAATGTATTTCTGGATAGAAGATAGAAACTGGTTATACAAAATGAACAGTTAAGGTTGTCTCCCCCCCGCCCCCCCGCCCTTGTACTCTTGACTTATCCCTACAATCTCTACAGCTCTAGGTCTGTCTATTTGACTATTGTTCCTTTCCATGTTCTAAACTGGGTTGGTGGCTGGGGCTGACATGCTAGCAGGAGTAGAAACCCAGTCAAGCAGCTCTCTCCTCTTTATCACCTATTAATAATGCCCTGGTTGATAGTCTTGTGAATGATTGAAATAAATGGATTAGGTATGCAAAATTTTGGTGCATGTTATTAAGAAGATTAAGTCTGTCTCTGTACCAAAACCAAATGGAAGTAAGATGATAATCAAAGAAAATACTTCAAGATAATCAGCTATATTTGTTACTGATTCTCATGGGTATCTTCTTGAGATGTAGCACATACCTGTCTATTTTGATAGAGCCTGGTCAATTACTTCTCTTAAAAAGCCATTAATCAACCATGGAACTAAACTGGTATCACTATGATGCTACGTTATTACTTATAATTTGCAAAAATCTAGAAATCTACATATAATCTACATACTTCCACCCATCATTTCTATGTCTTCATATAATAATTGAATGTTATTGTAGAAATAAACTAAGTGGGGTTGTGAACACAATATTGATTGAATGGTAGAATTAATGGCATTTGAGTCAAGGTAAATGCAAGTATTTCTCTTAAATAACTTTGAAAACAAATCCTAATACACTTCAGGTTTCACATGCACATATGAGTTTACACACACAAATATAGATTTTGTAAAAGCAAATCCTGAACCATTCATAACTGCTCCTTTGAATTCTTCTCTCAAGACAAAATTACTTTGGTCCAATAATGATTTTTTATTTGAGATTGGTCATAATTAATATGCCCTTTATGCTGTTGATCTAATAATTGTTCACAAGCATTCAGGAAATGTTTATGACTTATCTTCTAACTATCACCAAACAAGACTCCTGCAATATTTGGTTCAAAATGATAAGGCTCAAATGATGACAAATGAAAATTGTTATTTTATCTTATAAAATATTACATGATCTGATGTATAAACTATCTGTAGGAACAAGTTTTTCATATAAAATGGGCTTGACTGGTATATGTTTTTTTTTAAAAAAATTTATTTGTTTTTAAAAACAAACATAAACAAACAAAACATAAAAACATCAAGCTATCTTCCATAGGTGTACATACAGTATGGCAGTTGGTTTTTGAATTGTTTTGTGCTTCCATTTCGTAGTCTTCAATTACAATTACATTATATATAATCTCATATTGTCAATCAAAGATTAAATTCCTTAGTATCATTATTAATCAATCATTTGACTATACTTTTATTCATTCATGTTTTACAAGATAACGATAATTTACTTAGTTTATTTTATAACAGTTCATATTATCATTCCAAATCTATCCTAAAATCATTTTGTACATATAATAAGAATGAAGTACATCTTCATATATTTATTATTTTCTAAAAGTCTACATATTTCATTACTGTACTTTATTGTTTAACCATTGATAGAAAAGATCCCAAATTTTATAAAATTGTTTATCCTCTTGTTCTCTAATTTCAAATGTCAATCTACTCATTTCAGCACATTCTAATATTTTCTTAATGATTTTCTCCTGTGATGGTATTTTCTCATTTTTCCAGTTTTTAGCAAATACAATCCTAGCCGCTGTTAATACATTTACAATCAGGTATTTCAAGTCTTTACTATATATTTCAGGTAAAATTCCCAATAAAAATATCTCTGGTTTCAAGTCTATATGTTTTTTTGTCATTTTTTCCAACCACATGTGGATTTTAGTCCAGTATTTTTTAGCATCCGCACAAGTCCACCACATATGGTAATATGAGCCACGTGTCTGATGACATTTCCAACATTTTTCGGATTTATTCTTGAACATTCTTGCTATTCTTGTCGGGGGGAAATGCCACCTGTAAAACATCTTATACAAATTTTCTTTATATGCTGTTGACATTGTCATTTTATAATTTTGAGACCACAATTGTTGCCATTTCTCTAAATCAATCCCATATCCAAAATTCTTCCCCCAAACAATCATAGTTTCTTTAACTTGTTCTTCTTCTAGTTTAATTTCTAATAAATATCCATACAATTTTTAATCACCTTTCCATCAGTACCTGTCAAAATCTTATCTAAGTCAGTCAGTTTATCATAGAAACCTTCTGTTTTAGAATCTTTATCATACCTTGAATGTATTTGTGCATATGAGAACCAATTCATCTTTATACCTTGTTCCTCTAATTTTTGCATGGATTTAAGTTCACCCTTTTCATTCAATATTTCACCATATCTAACTGTTTGTTCCTTTTTGTATATTATAGGATATGAAAATGCTTCAATAGTCGATAACCAGACTGGAATTTTCAAATAACTTTGTCTTTTAATCTTCTCCCAGTTTAACCACAGAGACTCCTGTATATAATGTCTTCTAAAATACCCCTGTGTTTTAGTTCCTTTGTACCATAAAAAAGCATGCCACCCCAACAACAAATCATGTCCTTCTAATGTCAACAATCTAGTATTTCTTAGTGTTATCCATTCCTTAACCCACATCAAATTTGTAGCTTGGTAGTACAACTCCCAATTAGGCAAACCAAATCCTCCTCTTATTCTAGCATCTTGCAAAAGTTTTAACTTTATTCTCGCTTTCTTACCTTGCCATATATATTTCAACACAATTTTATTTAAATCTTCAAAGTAGTCTTTTCCAAGCCTAATTGGAATTGTTTGAAACAAGTATAAAATTCTGGGTAATATATTCAACTTGATTGTTGAAATTCTCCCTATTAGTGACAGTTGTAAATTTTCCCATTTCGCCAAATCTAGCGCTATCTGCTGTTTAAGTTTAATATAATTATTCTCTTTTAATGTACTACATCTTGCTGTCAAATATATCCCCAAGTACTTGATCTTATTCGTGACCTGAATTTTCAATAGATCTGCCAGTTCTTCCTTTTGTCTTAATAGCATATTCTTTGTCAAAATCTTTGTCTTATCTTTATTTATTTTCAAACCAGCCACCTTTCCATATGTCTCTATCTTTTCTATCAATTTTGATGTTCTTTCTAAATGGTCTTCTAAGATGAAAACCAGATCATCTGCAAATGCTTGCAGCTTAAATTCTTCCTTTTTGATTTTCATTCCTTTTATATTCTTTTCATCTCTAATATTTCTGTTTAACACTTCCAAAGTTAACACAAACAACAAAGGTGATAGTGGGCACCCTTGTCTTGTTCCTTTTCTTATATTAATAGAGTCTGTCAGTTCTCCCTCTATCATTACCTTTGCCGTTTGCTTATAGTATATAGCTTCTATTGCTTGAATAAATTTTCTAGCAAAACCCATCTGTTCCAACAGTAATAACATGAATCGCCAATTCACATTATCAAATGCCTTCTGTACATCTAAAAATATCAGAGCCATTTGTTTTTCAGGATGTGTCTCGTAGTATTCCAAAGTATCCAAGATTACTCTCATATTGTCTTTAATTTGTCTCTTTGGCAGAAATCCATTTTGATCAGGATGGATAAAATTATTTAAATATTTTTTAAGTCTTTCTGCCAATATTGAAGCAAAGATTTTATAATCTTCATTTAGTAGAGAAATGGGTCTATGGTTCTTAATTTGTAATGGGTTGGCCTCCTCTTTTGGAATAAGTGTAATATAGGCTTCTGATCATGATTTAGGTATCTTCTTCTTTAACATAACTTCATTCATAACTTCTAGCAATGGAAGATTCAATGATTCTTGTAATGTTTTATAAAATTCTGCCGGAAGTCCATCTGGGCCTGGTGCCTTTCCATTATTTTGCTTCTTGAGTGCTTCAGTTAGCTCTATCATCATTATATTGCTTTCTAACATTTTTTCAGTCTCTTTAGGTATCTGAGGTAAACTAGCATTCTGTAAGTACTGCTTAACTCTTTCCTCATCTTCTCTTGCATATATAATTTCCCATAGAAGTCTCGAATGACATCCTTCTTCTCTTTGCTACCATGGCAAACTTGGCCTTGGTCATCTATTAATTGCAATATTTTCCTTGATTTTTTCTCCTTTCTCAATTTGTATGCTAACTGTAGTTTGCTTGCGTCTTCAAAGTAGTTCTGTTTAGCACCTCTAATTTTCTGTGCTAATTCTTCTTTTTATATTTGGCCCATTTTGTGTTTAATTATATCCATTTTTAGCTTGATGTCCTTTTTCTGTGGCATTTTCTGTAGCTCTTTTTCAAGTCTTTTATACTCATCCTCTAGGGCCTTAGAGGCTAGTCTTTTCATAGTATTTCTTTTCCTTGTATAGTCTATTATCAAGCCTCTAACATATGCCTTCATTGTATCCCATACATTCTGAATTGATGTATCTTCTTTTTTGTTTTCACTAAAGAAAAAAGCCAATTCTTTCTCTATCCACTGTGTGAAGTCTTTTTCCTTTAAAATATTATTTAACATCCATCTAGATCATCTTTTTTGTCCTTTCCATTTAATTGTCATTGGATTGTGATCTGCCCAAGTACTTGTTTCAATATTTATTTCTTGAATGTTAGATATTAATTCTGTTGACATCCATATCATATCTATTCTGGAACATGATAAGTGTCTATTTGAATAGAAGGTGTATTGTTTAGTTTTAGCATTTCTTTCTCTCCATGTATCTTTTAAGTTTATTTCATCTACCATTTTAAAAAAAGATTTAGGGAGAGTCTTTCTGTTTTGCTTTATTATTTTCTGTGCTGTATAGTCCAATTTATTGTCTATAATTCCATTAAAATCTCCCATCATAACTATAGTAGCATAGTCTAGTTCAATTATTTTCATATGTAATTTTTTGTAGAATTCTTCTTGTTTGTCATTCGGAGCATAAATTGCAATCAGGAATGTTTTCATATTATTGTCCATTATTTCCTCCACCATTAGTATTCTTCCATCATCATCATCAGTATAGATCAATTTTGCTGGGGTGGTCTCTTTAATATATAAAACCACTCCTCTTTTCTTATATTGGGTCAAGGAAGTAAATATTTTCCCTAATTTTGGTTGTACCACCAATTGTTCATATTGTTTTTTAATATGTACTTCTTGTAGACAAATTATATCAAATTTTAATTTATCTACTGTGTTTCTCATATAATAAGGCCGGGTCTTATTTTTTTTTTGAGCCCCCCAAAAATGGCTAGGCTGTCTTTTCGGGGGTGACTTAATCCCTCCCCTTGCATCTTCGGGTGGGTTGGCGGTGATGGCTTGGATGTTAACCTCGGCATTGGTGGGGCACTTCGTATCAGGGTCAACGCAGGCAGCACCATATCCGAGTGTGCAACAAAAGTATTTCCTAATGGCAAGCCCCCCCACCCCAATTTCGCATGTTTTAATATAGGCCTTAATTTGGGGAGAGGGGCTTAATTTCATTTCATGCCTATAAAACATGCTGGGACTTCCTATTGGGGGAGGCCGTATTGTTGGAGAAACAGGGTAATTTATGAAAGGTTTTCCTTCTTTTAACGGCTGAGTTAAGTCCATTTATATTAATTGTAATCTATTTTTTCTCTTCCATGGTTGTATTTTATAGTTAAGTTTAGCAGCTCTCGTAGATCTTAGTTCACGTTGTTCTTTGGCTTCCACCTTTCCACCTACTGCGCCTTCTTCTTTTTCAGTCGCCATTTGGCAGTCCTCTTGGAATTCAATTAGTGAGATCTCTTTTTCTGCCTCTTCCTCTTTCCTTCCCAAAAATTCTGTATAAAATAATTCCGCTTTCTCAATTGAGTCAATTCTATGTCTCTGTTCTTGCCATGTGAACATTAAACCTTTTGGAATCAGCCATCTATAATTCACCTCTTTTTTAAGTAGCATTTTAGTCAGGAATCGGTATTCTCTTCTCATCTCTCTCACTCTTCTGGGTATTTGTTTCAAGACCACAATCTCCTTGTCTTTGTATTTCAATGTTTTCTCTTTTGCCAGTTGCAATATTTGCGTTTTAATGGCTTTCTTTGTAAATCTAATGTGAACTTCTCTTGGTAAGCTATTTCTCATCGCATATCTTGTGAAAACTCGATAATCCTCATCTATTCCATCCATCATCTTCTCTTGAATTATTTCCAAAGCTTCAGCCAGTATTTCTATCATTATCTCAGCTAGGTTTTGTCCTTTTTCTTTGTCTATGTTTTGGAATCTAAGAGAGAATTCTGATCTATCCATCTCCCATCTCAACATACCACTTTTATCTTGTTCAACCACTGTTAATCTATTATCAATATCTCCAATCTTCTTGTCTCTTGGTTTATCTTCTTCAATTTTTTGAAATCTCTCATCATACTTCAACATCATGTGTTGGATGTTCTCCACTTTTTCATCGGTTTTCCCTGTTCTTTGTTCAATGTTCTCTGTTCTTTGTTCAATGTTCTCTGTTCTTTGTTCAATGTTCTCTGTTCTTTGTTCAATGTTCTCTGTTCTTTGTTCGATGTTCTCTATTCTCTTTTCAATATTCTCTGATCTTGCTTGAATATTTTGAATTCCTTGCATAATCATCTGCAGCATCACTTTTTCTTGTTCTTTTTCTTGCTTCAACATTGTCTGCATTGAACGTTGTCCTCCAGATGGTGGAGAGGAAGAAGTAGAAGTTGAAGAACCAGGAGCTATAAATTTCCTACTCATTTTAAGCAATTCAAAATCATCAGGTTCTTCTAAACCTTAATCCAATTGTGGAGTAACCAATTATGGTTCAAAATAAAAATAGTAGAAAAAAGAATAATAATAATAATAATAATAATAATAATAATAATAACAACAACAACAATAACAACAACAACAACAACAAAATTTCTTCAGGTTCTTGTATACCTTAATCCAATCAATAGTTAGATAAAGAAAAAGACTTAAGAAAAAAAAGAAAAAAAAAGGAAAAGGAAAAATTCTTCAGGTTCTTCAACACCTTAATCCAATTGAAAGATCTCAAATAGAAAAAAGTGCATAAAAATAAACCAGAAAGGTAGATGAAAAAACAAAAATACCAGGAAAGGAAAAAAAAGTCTTTTAAGGCTTTCCCTTTAAAATAAAAAAAAAAACATAGAGATTGGACTTCCCAAAAGAAAAAAGAAAAACAAAGACAAGCTCCAACAAAGCCAAAAAACCCAAATAGTTATTACAAAAAAAAAAAAGATAAAAAAATACAATAAAGCTGGTGAGGAGGGATAGCACAGCTTAGGAAAAGTAAAAAGGGCACACTGCACTTTGTTTGATTATCCAAAGGCTCTTATTATAACTCTCTTCTCCAAAAACTTATCACCTTTCCCCCCCTACATTTCAACACCAGACTCCAGCTGTTGATAGAAACCCAGAAGAGCACCTGCAATAATACTCTCCCATGCTCTTCCCTCTATCTTATCAAATATCAATGTCCTTGAAAAAGAGTCTCAGTTCTTTCTTTCTCAGCTTTGTCTGGTCACAGGAAAATAGAATATTTTCAAGCCTCTAGTTGGCAGTGTTACAAAGTTTCTTTGCTCTCACTTTCCCCCTCCTTTTCCGAGCAGGATATAATAAGAATTAATAAAAAAAGAAAAGATTTTTTTTAAATGAAATAACTAAAGGGAGCCTCTAGCCTAAAATATTACAAAATCAAAAAGGAGAAGAAAAAAATAGATATAAACCAAAAAACCAGTCCAGTTTCAAAATACAAGATCATATATAGAAAATCCAGCAATGAGAAAAACAAAACAAAACATTACTTTGACATTCCTGTTTAAAATCACTTCTATCAAAACTTTTACAGATTCTTTCTTTTCCTTAGGGTGTCCTTTCAGATCTTAAAATAAAATAAAAAAGTTCTCACCAAACCGGTACACTCTCTCTTTCTGCTGTCTTCCATTTCGGAGCTGTCCCAACTTCAGCAGCTTTAATGGCTGCCTCTTTGCCACTGGCAAGAAGAGCTTCTCCTGGATCTACCAGGGACTTTGCGGTATCCCCGGGATCGACAGGATGCGCTCTTCACTTTCACCGTCTCTTCGGGACAGTTTAGATCTGATAGGACCGTCCAGGAGCAAAAATATCGGCAGCGATCTCAGACCTCCAAGATCGCATGCCATATCGTCATGACGCAAGCTCCACCCTCCCATTGACTGGTATATGTTTTGTGTGGCAAAATCTATTAGAGATTCCCCACTATATGGAGATAAAGAGGTGTGGTTCTCAATGCTTTTCTGTTCTGATTCTCACCAGAACAGTATCCTTAAAATTATTCTTCCTCCCTCCCTTTTTAACCTTTGAATTTAGCTGTCCATGCTAACTTTTCAAAAAATATTGTTTTAATTCAAAATATAAATGTGAAGCTGATATGTTTCAGAATGTATCTTCTACATCTTCTGTTATTTATATTTACAACCTAGCAAATCTAGTGTTCCAAAAACATTACTGAAAAATACAACAGATGAATAGCTAGCAGTTTGCTTGGAAATGTAGCTATATGATTAAGAGAAAATTACAAGTACAAAGTAGAGCATCCTGTGATGGCTAGTGGTAGTAGGTAGGATCAGTTCTACCACTTTGCGTGTTAATCAATGCAAATGTTAGTCAAACTAAGGACACAGCCTTAAAAATTAAGCTTCTAACCTGCCTATGTATATCTAATATAAAGTCAATTTTTGATATAGGAATATATTTTGCTATTACTATATACAGACATACCATACACATAGTATATTTGTACTCTGCATCAAAGAAGCCTTCACTGGCTTCAAGAGAAAGAATTTCCCAGAAAAAACAACAACAATGAATACACTATATACATTTTAAGCAGTTAGGCAGTGACAGTCAGTGCATTATTGAGATATTTGCAAGACAGAGTACAGTTGGCCCAGAGGTGACCTTTTCAAAGAATGATCACACCCAAGGTTCCCCAAGCACTATTGCATCACAGCAACCAGCCTGAAAATAAAAGGTAAGAAACAAAGGAGTTCAATGAGAAGAGAAGTTGGCTAGATATTCACTGGAGCTGCAACCCAAAGGATTAGCTTTAGCTTCTCTCCACCAGTGCTGCCATGCAGAGGATTTTATGCAAGTTAGGACAGAGAATCACTTAATTTAATTTGCCTGACTGCCATCTTCCCTGTAGATATAAGCAAAGGACAGGCATTTTAGTTCTCCACTGAATGGCCCAGACAGGAACAATTGAGAAAGAAGTTACTTGTTATATATCAATACAATTCTCTTTCTTCTGGATCATGATCAATTGGCAGTTCTTTGTAGAACATGGCAAATCACTGTTCCAATAATAACAACAATAGCTTGGCTTTTTTGTTATGGTTAACTGTTTGCTAGTCTCTGCCATTTTCTCCTAGAGTAGAATACTGTACCTACAAAAATTTGTTTTGGACGTGGACAAATATAGGCAAAGTACATTATGTAAATGCACTGAAAAAATCAAAATCAAAAAGAAGGAACCAGCATCAGGAATAATGCAGGCAAGTTTTACCATGCTTAACATTTTATCCAAATGAAGAGAGGTAAACTTTCCTTTTCAATTTAACAACTTTAAGGAAAAAATATTTATGAAGTTACAGCTGTAATTAGGCAGTAATAATTCTTGCATTTGTAAATTTATTGCCATTATTGATCTTTGGATGATCTCTGGATTTTCCTACCCTTTCCAAACTGCTCCTGATGAAGAATCACTACTTCGTAAACAAAGAAGTGTAAATTGCTATAAGATAAATATTAAATGTACAGATGTAATGAAACTATAAGGTTTATTTGTAAAGCTGAACCAGTTACCTATTACTTGTAAACCTGTAAGCAACCTGCTCAAGCTGTTACCTTGTCTATTAAATTGCAAAGTTTCCTTCATTTTGCTTGGTATCTCAAAACATTACTCCCTTAATTGTTCTCTGGAATGCTGTACCTTCATTTTAAATGTATTTAGTCTATTACACAATTGATCAAGAAAGAATTAGCAGCAGATTTTTTTAAAAAAGATATGTTTATTTACTATTTAAGGCACTTTTTATCCTGACTAATAAAAACCTTAGAAGGTTGAAAAAGCACTGTCAGAAAATATGGCCAAGCCCTCCAAAACTTTTTGAGCCTCCAGATATTTGTGGAGTACAATTCTCATGACTGCTGCCCATGTTGAGATGTGCTCATGGGAAATGAACTCCAACATTATCTGAAGGGCTGATCTAAAATGTAGGTCTCACCATAGATATGGTTTTCTAAAAGCATTCCAAAAACACTGATTATATAGGAGAGGAGCTAGAGTTACTGCTGCAGCAATGTTAATATTATGTATGTTTGTTGCAGAATTGATTCTTACTCAGAAAGGTAGGGCTGGAGGTATCTTTATTACAAAGATTTGCTGCCTCTTGTCACTCACACTTGCCACCTTTCTGATCTGTCTTGACAAGTGGAGTTACCACAAGTAGGAGCTTTGTATATGTCTTGATTTTGTATAAAGTGAGGCATGACCTCACATACTTGGGGGTAATTTTAGAGAACAGAAATGAAATGCCATCTTGCATTATGACACTGGTTACTGCTGAACACATGATCCAAGGACATCATAATTGGAAGAAAAATCCTTCTTGCCACAGAACTGAGGACTATTAAGGCAATGTGTTGCATTTAGTAACCTAGCAGTGCTTCTAAGTTTTAAAATCCTTGAAGTTTTCACAGTGTTTTTTTTTAAAATCCTATGCTATAAATGTGTCTTTTGCATCCTGACACTTAGTGAATTACTTAACTGGTTCTTTATAAGCTTTATTTCTCTATGGTTTTGTACTGCTATTAACACTGAGCACTGGCTACAATATATAACAGCCAGAAGGAATTCTTCTTCTTCTAAGGTGTGGGGAGTATCAGGTATAAGAATCATAGAAACTATTAACTGGCAGCCAAAACCATGAAGCATTCATGTAAGTTGATTCCTCTCAAAGGTATATAACGTAATACGGGTAGCTAAGCCTCCTTCCTCTGAGGAAAGAGGCATGGATATCAATTATGTTTTACATGAAGAACTATATAAATTGCACAGTGCTCTTGCTCAAATTATTTAGAGCCCTCAAAAAATAGTATAGAGAGGTTTTTTTCCCCTTTCTTCTGTCTAATTTAAATTTAAGTATTTCAGCTATTCACCAAATATAAACCCACATTTTTCAGAATCTGTTGTATGGTTTTCATATTTTTCTGGTTATTTTATGTGAATCGAATCTTAATATTTAAGTGAATATTTATAACATAATTATTTTAATTGAATCTTTAATGACTTTATAAAGCCATTAATGTACAATAGCATGAACAGCTAAACAGCCAAGTTAATAGAAGAGTGAATTTAACCTGATTATAACCTGAATTGTTAGTAGAATCTCTCAATAGAAAAGATCTTTTTTATCCTTGAAAAAGAATATTCTTATTAACTTTGCCCAAAGTGGAACAAAAAATAATTAGTGTCAGATTTACAGCAATAAGAAAGACAATTAGCTATGTATATTTTGTAAAAGTTAAATTAATAATAGATCCATTCTCTAAGTTGATAAAACAAAACACAGACGTTGTTAGCAGGTTCCTAATTAAGACCCACAAGGTAGTAATAATGAAATAAATATTGTGCAATTATCAGTGTTATATAATTTTATTGAACTTTTCTTGCAGCAACTTGACCAAGAATGAATGGATAAATCTGCTAAATTTAAAAAACAACAATGCTGAAGTTTATTTAGTTTATAAAATAGAAGACTCTCCCTGAATTTTTCTTTTTGGCTCTGCTCCTTTGCTGAATTGTTTACATTTATAAACATAACAGATACATTTGATTATTTCTACAAACTTTTAATGGAAAGCAATGGTATCATAAACTAATATCATGGATAAATATTCCAAATAAAAATGTTTTTCTATTTTTTTTGTATGATTTGCAAAAAATGCCCAAGATGTCCACATCAAAGATTCATCAGAAAATAATGACCAGACTTTAAATATTTGCTCATTTCTTTTTGTAAGATAATGTCCTGATATGGTTATGCAGATGATACTGAAATGGTAGCTGCAAAGACAATGTAGATTAAAATAAAGCAAATGTGAGTAACCCACACGACCAGGGCTCCATGCCAATCCCAAATTGGTTCCTTATATACCATCAACTGGAATTGAATTGTAACTGAAAACTGGCAGTGTGGTTTGCTATCTTTAAAGGGCCATAAAAATAACACATAGGTCTTAAAATAGGCTTAATACTTTAATAAAAAAATATTCTCCCCTAATTTGGGAAAAAACAGGTACTGCCTATGTATTTTACAGGTAGTCCTCGACTTATGACCACAATTAATGTTGCTAAATAAGACAGTGCTTAAGTGAATTTTGCCCTATTTTACAACCTTTCTTGGCACAGTTGTTAAATGAATCACTGCAGTTGTTAAGTCAGTAACACAGTTGTGATATACCTGGCTTCCCCATTGACTTTGCTTGTTAGAACGTTGCAAAAGCTGATCACATAACCTTGGGACACTGCAACGGTCATTAATATGAATCAGCTGTCTGAATTTTGATCACATGATCCTGGGGATCATGCTACAATGATTGTAAGTGTGAAAGATGGTCATAACTCACTTTTTTCAGTGCCATTGTAACTTCAGTCATTAAATGAACTGTTGTAAGTCAAGGTCTACCTTTATTACCCCCTACCCCATGTTGCAGCTTAACACACACACACATACACCTACCTTTTCAGTAGAGCTCTTGGACATTAAAAAGTTCCCTAGCTGACAACTATTCAACCCAAGTTTTAGATTATACCAAAAGAGGATTTCATTTTTGATGCTATATTGGAAAGAAACCTGGGAATGGTATAATAATTTTATCTAGATTTTAGAAGTCATACTAAATAAATGAGTGCTTCCATTTTTATCAGAAACTTCACCCATCATTATTCAGCTGCAACCTGGTCTCATTTCACTGGGACTTTATTTTCATAATGGCTTGAGTAAGTGTTTTGAGGCACTGCATAGAAATCAGCACTTCATAATTTATTCCCATTACATTCCTTCCTATCTATTTATGTGCCTATTTGACTAAATCTATAAAGCTCGAAAATTTGTTATATGATATGAATTCCATAGTGATTAGTACAATTTATGATTTGCTCCACTGTATGGTTGGCTGAAAGTTGGCCATTAGATAGTCTGTTATCTTGTTGATGTAACTTCATACTTCCGCAACTTTCATGTGTGTGGAGAGAAAAATGAGACCAATAGGATCTTACAAGAACCTCTTCTACATATGTTCCATCCATATTTAGTAGCACTAATGTGAATATTTTATTACAGAGGGGAGGTTAGTATTTTGTGGCTATAGCTATTCACTGATTTAATTTTTGTTATAAAAACGATGGTAGAAATATTTGAAAAGAGGCTAGCTTCAAATTGTGACTCCCAGAGCAACCTACTTGGAAAACTATACATCTTTGTAAGGTTCTCTTTCTGAATTCATCTGGGATTAAAACTGCTCATATATAATTGAACCAGGATAATTAACTTCAGTCTACACATGACTGAATTTAGGCCTAAGGAAAAGTGATGCTCACAATGTGAAATTCAGGCTGCAGTGATTATGTAGTTCTATTCTAGGTATTTAACCTAAATGGCTTGGAGCATGTCTGAACTGGAAATGGGACACATCAACACTTTCGTATTGGGGATGAAGCTGGCTGCAATGTGCTCCATTAGCTGGTGACTGTGCCTTCAGGCTTCTTGCAAATGCCCAAAGATGTTTAACTTTCAGTGTCTTTGCATTGGCGCATTATAAGCATTTGTGTTCATGAAACGTTACAGTTTTTCACAAAGAATCATTTCATAACATCACCACAGAACATAAATTTGCTGCATTTAATATAAAGAGCATATGTAAAAATGGGCAGAGCTTTGATTGTGTAGCTGCAACTGCAATCGTGATTTTTTTTTTGCCTCAGCCCCTGTAGATACCCCTGCATAAAATAAAGAAATAAAATAAAATAACAGAATAAATAAAATATAATATAATACAGATAGTCCTTCATTTACCATGGCAATTGAGACTGGAATTTTCATTGCTAAGCGATGTAGTCGTAAAGAGCACCTGCCCTGCTTAGTGACAACAATCCCTGCAGTCATATCCCTGTTAACTGAATCCCATGGTGAGGCAATTTCCTGCAAGCTTCCCGCAACCAAAATTAGTGGAAAGCTGGCAGGAAGCTGCAAGACTACGGCCCATAAGCAGGTAAGTGGCTGTTGCCAAATAGGGGAGGGAATAAAGAGATTTGTGGAGGTGTGGAAGAGAGAAAAAAATAAAATTTATTTTAGAAACCAAATGCTTAAGTTTAAATATTCATAATTGTATAGAAATAGCAACTTTCTTTTTCCACTTTCTTTTACTTAGAGTAATTACAGTCTGTAGTGCAGGAAACATAGTTACAATAAAACTGACATAACTTAGTTCCATAATATTCAGTTCATCTGTTGCTTTTATCGTACATATATGGTGTATAAATATATCATCCCAAGACATACAGAGATATATTTGGATTTTACTATAAGCCTTAAAAAAGAAACACTCTTGGACAGAATATGATTCACCGACATAACGGTTGGTAGTTTAGGTTTTGTTAATATCCTCAAAGAAAGTTTATACTGTGAACAGTTCAATGTATATAAGTCTTACTGCTTTAAAATGATTTCACCCTTTCTTTGAAGGAACAAATGTAAATAGGTAATGTAAGCATTAAACCATGAACATATATTACAAAAAAGGAATACCTCAAGCTAATCTTTGACTGAACTATAAATAGAAATTCCTATATATTTGAAGTAGTGCGGTTTAGAGATGCAAAGATATGCAAGAGTAGAGTGGCTTCAGATATGCATTTGGAATTCTGAAGCTACTGGTTTTGCTATGCAATATGTAGATCATTAAAGCCAAGGGTAACACGCAACTCTTTACTGCTTGCAGAAATAGAGTTTTCGATGTCAATTTATGTGGCGTTAACTACATGGCTGTGTCTATGAAGTCACCAGGAGATAAACTCAGTTTGAAGGAGACAAACTCTTACATTGCACTAGTCAATGATTTTGAGAGTGAGTATCATGCTGAAGATGCTTTTGACTGATTCAAATTCTAGCAATTTTAATTTTGTCTGGATTGTATTTTGGAATTTCTGTTCTCCACAAACACAATATTTTTTCACATGTGATATGATGTAGTTTTCTCTTTCAGAAGTTGCTTTTACATGTTAATTCAGCCAGGGTTGCCTATTTAATTAATATTGATGAAATCAATGAAGAATTTCTTCAGTCATATGTTTGGACATAACTATAATGTGAGCACCAACATGCAATGATGTAGCTGTATCTTTACAATTGTTTGTCTTAGTCAACCATTATGTGTGCTTCCTGTGAAATCAACTTAGAACATGGGTGTCAAGGCCCACAGGCCTTATCCAGCCCATAGGGTACTTAAATCTGGCCCATGGGGCTGCTCTGGAAACAGGACTGGCCCGCAGTGCCTCTGCCAGTGAAAACATAGCTCATGAGGGCTGCATGTGGCCCTCCCAGGCTCCATTTTCAGCCTCCTGCAGCCCTCTACTAGCAAAAACAGAGCTCGGGGGGGGGGGGGGTCGCACATAACACCCTGTGTTTCGTTTTCGCTGGCAGAGAGCTGCAGGAGCCCGTTTTCACTAGTAGAGAGATCAGATCACCACAGGCACACCCGACACGAATGATGTCGAGCTGGCCACACCTACCCTGGCCATGCCCATCCCGACCCCCTGAGGTCAAACAAGCCATGATGTGGCCCTCAATGAAATCGAGTTTGACACCCACAACTTAGAACGATGCAACAAAAATAAGGGAAAAAGCCTCCCCCATATAAAACATCAGAAAACTGATAAAAAAGAAGACTGAGATAAAATTTACTTAATATGGGCATAACTTGTAAATTGCATTTAGTAAAAAAGTTTGAGCATATCTTTGAGTTATTGTATGCACGATCTCTCCCCCAGTATGTATGTATGTATGTATGTATGTATGTATGTATGTATGTAGTTGAAAGAGCATAGAGGCAAGTATAATTTCTTTTGTTTTTAAACTAAATTATCTGATTCAATATAACTGGTGGATCTGACTTGTGGTTAAAATAGTCCAGATCAGTCTAATTTCAAGTTAGGGTTGATTAAGTTTGAATACTATCAAATGTTGGAAAATCATCTCTCTGAATTTAGCTTCTTAATTAAGTGCTAAGAATACTAAGACTAAATGACTTGACATTTTTTTATTCTAAACACCAAGAAGCTGTCCTTTTCACAAGGCTGGAAAACTTTCTGCATGTTTCCCAACTTCACATAAATATCTTTGCATGATGGGGGAGAAAAAGCTCTAGATACAAAAAGAAAGAGTTGGTCACCATCATGAAATCAATCAAAGCCTGGCATTTCTATCTTATCTACCGTAGCTGGAACCATATAATTCAGGAATTAAGCTGCCCTTAAGGTTTGCTCCTCCCCACATTGAATTACATTCAATCATGACATTTAAAAAAGCAGTCCCTGAGTTAGCAGCCAGATGTTATCATTAGAGGCCTTTGCTTATAAACTGATGTTGAAACCTGAGCAGTTGATGAGACTAGCTAAGCAGTTGTACCTTTGACCTGATTGCATTAAACTTGCCCTATCAATTTAAGCTTAGTATAAACACTGTTTCCCAGAGTCCCTCATGACTTCAGTGGTGAGAAGAAGCTGACTAAGCCTAAACATTTTTTAACAGCAATCTTGTCTTACAACACCAAGGGGATTTGCCATGTATCTGGGGCTTTATAAAACCATATGAACATGCTGAAAGAATTAAAATCCCTTAAAAAAGAAAAATTGATGGTGACAGTCCTTTTTGAAAACCAGTATGTAGGATGTCAGCACAACTTGGAAACTAGCCTAATATAGTTTTAAAGAATAAGATGAATCTGTGCATGTTTCAAACAGTTGCTCCTAAACATTTTTTTAAAAGCTTTTTCAAATAATTAGTCTATCAATACGTTTTAATCTAGCTTCACCCCCTACCCGGGGCTAGATCAGGAATAACAGGATATATGCCTTCCATATATTTGATTTCAATGATTTACTGACAGTTTTATATTTTAGCTGTTAATAACAGATAGCATTTGAATAATGAAATATAATTACATTTATATCTATTTATTAAATACCATGGCATATCTTTCACAATGTACCGTTTTACAAGAATAATCAAAAAAAATTTCCCGTTATTAATCTTATTTCAATTGCCCATCCAGTTGTCTCTTGTATTTTTAAAAGGATATTTTCTCACACCTTTGCACTATCTGTTTAATTCTCTTTCAAGATATACATTATTAATTGTTAGTCAGAAAGAGGAACAGATTAAATACACAGGTAATCCTCAAGTTATAACCACTCATTCATTGACTATTCAAAGTTATGATAATGCTGAATAAGTGGCATTTATGACATACTGGAAATTCTGACCATTGTACCACTCTACATGGTCACATGATCGTGATTTGAGTGGCTTAAATTTACAATGGTTGCAATGACCCACCAACATGTGATTTGTGAACTTCTCTGATGGCTTCTTACAAGCAAAGTCAATTTCTATTTCTGAATCTATACAAAATTTGTGTTTCACAAGTCCTATTGCAGAATATCAATTAATAAAGATTCTGTTTAACTGAAAACTACCAAGACCCTTTTCTCTTTATAAACTATATAAATTTATAGCCAGAATTTCTAAGTGCAGAGTTTAGCGTTGGTGAAATAAAACCTTTTTTCCCATGCCTTCATTTCTGTTATTATACTTTCTGTGCTATTCTACATTCCAAATTTTAAAGAGAGATGTCATCTGACAGTCATACCTTGGCCTCAGATGTTATTTACTAAGTTCTTTTTAAAAATCTATCTTCACACTGACTACACACTAAGAATCCACTTAGTCTGATTTCCAGAAATAACTCCGATGGCTTCACTTTCTGCTCTTCTCCAGGTTTTCAAAACGATTGTTAACAAGAAGTCTGCGTGTCTAATTGGAGCTGCAGTACTTTTGCAAATTTAATTATTTCCATTTAAATTTTAGCTAGTTTATTTATGTGATAGCTCTACTTTATAACAAACACTGAGATTAGGCAATCTAATACAGTATGTCAATCTGTAAACTCCAAATTATATTTTTGAAGTAGCTACATACTTAGAAGAATCAGTTTGAGGCATTAATGTTATAATGCTACACATCTCCATTCATAACTGAATAAGACTTAACGAGGGCAGTCAGAGTGTCAAAATTATGCATTTAAAAAAAAGGAAATGGAACTTTAACTATGTAATGCTGGCCAATACCTTGACTTTCTTTCTTTTTCAATATTATTTAACTAAGAATTTTAATTTTAATTACAGTAGTAAAAACTAATACAAACTAAGAGAAAGAGAAGAAAAGGCACAGGAAAAAAGAAAAAGAAAGAAGATAAAGAAAAGAGAGAACAAAGAATTATATCTATATTTATTTTTTATTTATTAAAGTTATATGCTATCCATCTCACTGTAACAGCAATGTTGGAAGGCTTACAATATAATAAAAGGATAAAAGATTTTACAAAACACTTAAAAATTAAATAATGATATAATGTAAGATACAATATAATGAAGGGACTTCCAACCTGAAATCACAAGTGTAAACAAATTTAATAACCTCCTGTAAGGTTAAAAACAGATTCCTCTTCCTTCTATATTTCATCCTTTATCGATAATCAAATCAAACACATAAACTTTTCAGTTATGAAGTTAGTACAAAGTTCATAAAGGGTTACCAGAATTTGGGGGCGGGGGGGAAACAACTTTGATAAAATAAGCTAACTTTATATTCCTTCCTTTTACATTTGATGGTTATTCCTTCCACTTATTCCTTCCTTTTATTTCTCAATTCAATCCATTACTGCCATAGGAAATGTTTTTACAATTCATTTTTATCCTTTGGTACAGAATTTTTTTTGGTCTCTTTTGAAGTTCTAATATGAAAATAAAGAAAACATTTTCCAGGTCATTTTTTTGGTTTCTCATTTGTACCTTACTTTTTAAAAACCTCGACCAGTTTCTTTTGTATATCTAGTAAAGTGTTCTTTTCCAATTGATTTTCTTGGCTTGTCATTTCTAATTCCACATTCTGTACCTTATCTATCTTATCAGATAAAATTTGTTCTATGTCTGTTATTTTTTTTCATTAACATCTTTTAAACAGTCTATTCATAGAAGTAGACATCATTACTAAGACCGTTTATTTGTATCTAACAAAATAAGGCAACACTATAGCAGAGAATATAGAAGAACAACAGATTTTATTGGATGAAACAAAGACTGATGAATGTGGATTTGGAGTTCAAAAAAATTCTGGACTGTAAAAATAGCATGGAAAAAGATGTTGTGGATCTTTTATTAAAAATGCCAGAACATGAGAATGATACAGAAAACAATGCCAAAATGGATTTACAAGTAAACCAGAAGAGTGACTTGGAAAGCCTTAATATTTTGGATTTACAAAAGGAATGTGTGGTGCCAAGGAAACTTTTGCTAATAGACAAAGAAGAGACAAACAAAAATTGCTTAAGCTGTTCCTAGAAAAAGACAAAAAGGATGTGATAAGAAGTCAACTTATGGGATACTGTTCGGTGGGACTAAAGGTTAAGTTTTTTTAAAAAAAATGAAAAGAAAATTTACTGTTAGATAAGAGTTAAAATATATTTCTTAAGGTTTCTGGTAGCTGTTGATGGGATTTCTTTTTACCATGATTGTTTCATGATGCTTTAAAAGATTTGTTTGTAAGTAGGAAGAGATTTCTTCTGCTTTATTTCTTACAGAAAAGGATACGTTTGGATTATAAAATTGAATTTTTGATTAAGATTAAAATATGCATGTTAATATTTTTGATAGTTCTTAATAGACTTTTACTGATAAGGATTGAATGATTTTTTTGGGGGGGTAATTTGACTACTAATAAAGGATGAGAGTAGAGAATGTGTCAAATTAGCCCAATTGTTTATATTTGTCTGGAGGGAGGGGAGAGCCGTCTTTTACATAACTTTTCTTTCTTTTCTATTTCATTTTTCTATTTTTCTATTTTTCCACTTTTTCTTTTCTTCAGTTTTTATATTTTTATTTGTTTATATTAGTTTTTTAATCTTAATATTTGCAAACTTTGAAAAATCAATAAATAAAATTGGTATGTTTGGGTTCCAGTTATATAGCAACATGCGATTTAATTCTCAGTAAATATAATTCAGTTTGCAATAAACCTGCTAGGACTCCACCATCCCCATTGACACATTTTGTTGTTGAATACTATGTAAATACTGCAAGATGATGTTATAACTTGTTTTGTTCAAAATGGGGGGATCCTCCTGCCAAATATTTATTCAATTATAGTTCAGAAAGACTTTTATTATTATGATGATTATTGGTTAACTTAAAATGTAAATCCTTTGAAGTATAAGATACTGAATGGGAGAGAAATGGGGTAGAATTGCATCCATAGTGTCAATTCAAATAATTAGGTAACATCATCAGGGCGTTAATCTAGTCTGGGTAATGAAACATCTGCAAGAAAAAACCAAGCTTAGAGAATACCAATGACCCCTCATTTCAACCCTGAGCTATAAATATTATCCTCTATCAAGATTATAATTTAGGCAAAGCACATTTGTTTTTCGAAAATCAATGCACACACACACACACACGGTGTATGTGTTTATGTGTGTGTGTGTATGTGTGTTTGTAATGTGAAATACCACTTGTGCATCATCACAAAATCTCCAGAACTGTAAAGCCTACAAACTACAAATGGATACAAATCAGGGCTTTTTTTCCCACTGTATGCACCATCTGGCTTCCAAAACACATGAGATATTTCTTGTGTGATTTTATAGTTGTGCACATTTGAAGAAGGCTGGAAATAATCTCTCCTCCCTCTCCCATTATTGTAAGTCCCCAAATTTAGTGCTAAATAAAATCAAGCTCAATCTACAAACCATGATTTAATTTTATCTGAGTTCATCTTTGGCCTGTTTCATCTCATCCAGAGGAAAATAACTTCCAAACCATGGGACAAGACAACAGTTGCAGCTCTGAAAAGGCCAGAATGCTAATGTACAATTGGATATCATCTGCATATTCATCATATCCCAATTTGATAGATGATCTTTTCCAATGGCTTCATGTAAACATTAAAAAGAGTGGGGACCAAACTTTGTAGCACCCCACAACTGTGTACCTTACCAAACACTTGTCTCCCCCCTACTCTTGATTTTAGAAATACAAATTACTGTGATAATATACTATTATGTTATATCCCTCTTCTGCTTTAAATGTTTTCACACCAGTGTTGCTTTGTATTTTCTATTTATCTACCTCTCTATATTGTGCTAGTCATGATCAAATAAAGATTACTTACTTCTCTTCAGAAACACCAATTTGTTAAGAGGTCAAAAAGGACTGTGGGAGCTCATTACTACTCATCTAGGTCCTAATAAGATAACTCACTAAAAGAATGAACAATAGCATCTCTGCTTTATGCCGAGGTTGAAATACTGATCGGAAGCATCCCAGATAACCTGCTCCTTCTAGGGAATTCTGTAGCTGTTCCTCTCCCCCACACCTATCTCAGCAATCTTCCCACCAAGAACCAAAAATTGGAGAATCCACCTCACCTTTTCCTTTAAGGCACACCCACCCCCTAGATTATATTTCAAAAATCTATCAGATCATACAAATAGGCTTTTAGACCAATCTTCAAATGCTCTCAGTTTCTTTCTTTCTCCATGGCATCCATGTAGGATGAAAAAAAAAGCCATTAAAGCAGACCTGCCCCAAAATTCTTACCCAAATTACAGATAGCATCTACTGCAGATATTTTGTTTTTTTATTTTATGTGATGATAAACTATACTACAGAAAGTAAACAAATATACGAAACATGTTTATAATTCTTGGATTTTTTTCCGGTCTCATCCTTCCTATTTTTAAAAGCATCTGTTCATGTGAAAGTAATATTCAAAAATAGTAGCTTGCCAAAATATTGGTTTATTTAAAAAGGATGAATTAAAAAGATGGGTTCCATAGTCAACTACACACATTACTTCATCCAAGACCATGTATATTATTTGTATATGTATCCTAGCAGGAGAAGGATGTTGAATGAGATTTGTCACACATCTTACAAGTCAGAATCTAGTTTCTTATTCTCAGTTGGGGCTGAAGATCCTGACTCCAGTAATAAATGCCTCTAACTGAGATAAAAGTACTGACAAACACATTTTATCTTGATTAATGTATACTTCAGAGTCCTGTATGGGACTCTTATATCATTAAATACATATAAGCAAAATTTTATTTGCATGACATAGTAAGATTGCTACGCATATTTACACATATTATATCAAATAAACATGTCAGGGAATGTATTTGATGTGAGTGAATAGAAAGAAAGCTTGTGGACAGAGATTTTTTTTTTTTTAAGAAGAGTATTACCAGCAATTGGAACAGAGACAGGCCAGAAAGTTTTGCCATCTTCTCATTTTCTGATTACGAGTTTAATCTCTAAAATGATCTAAGAAGTAAATAGCCACTTAGTTGGAGATTCTTCTGTTTAAAGGCAATATATTATCTCACAAATGAAGGCAAGACAGATTGGCTCTTTGGTCACATGGATTTTCACACGTAGTAGAATTTAAAAGATCATTTCCCCTTCCCCCTCGAACTGACAGATTTACAGTCATTGAAAGGTAAGCACAATAACATAAACAAGTGTAAAACCTCAGAGTGGTTAGACATAAACAGCTTAGGTTCTTATAGCAAAGCAAAATACCATGTCATTAGAAAACCTTGGTGAAAAAATTATCTGCCTTGTGTTGTATAAAGATACAGACAATGGTTATTTTTAAACTATACACCTACATATTGATGCAGCTGTACAATTTTGGAATATACAATCTATCCTGAGAATAGCTCAGAGGAAATACTGCCAAGTCCACAACAGGGAAAAAATTAAAAATCAAAGAGCCTCACACTTCATATACTTAAGACATTTTTTCCAATACTATACATCATTTTAAGAGTTACTGGTTTTTTTTTCCCCAAATGCATTAGGCTTTGTCTTACACCTACCTTTGCATTTATTTTTAATTGCATTTAATTTTAGCACTAAACTGAAAATATAAATACAGCCTTTCTGGAAAGATCCTGTTTCCAACAGTGCTTTATCCAGATGGTTCTATAAGCAGCTCCACAAAATGAAAAGCAATAATTCTACCCCATCAATTGTTCTTTCAGAAGCTTGAATTTATAAAGGCACTCCTTTGAGTCTAACTACTCCAGTTAGTTATTTTAGCTAACAGCTGTTGACAGATTCGTCTTCCATGAATTTGTCTAATCTTCTTCAAAAGCTATCTAAAAGCCAATAGCCATTCCCCATGCTGTGTAGGAACAAATTATGTAAGGTAGTACTGTTCAAGAAAGATTTACTTTTGCTAATGTTCTTAACTAGAAAAAAAAACCCATGACATTTTACTGACACCAGGTTTTTTTGACATAGGATTGTGTCTGGAATACAATGTCGAATTCAACTATGGATCTAAGAAGCACAGTTTGAACTCTTTCAAATGTACTTCTGGCGAAGATATTGTGAATTGAAGACAACTCCATTTTTAGTGGAGTCAATGACACTATAGAATAAAAACCAGAGAGTAGATCAGCACTTCATCCCCAAGTGTTCCAGACAGCTGAGCCTTCCAAGGAGACCACAAAATGGCAGTCCCTGGTGGTTCAGAGTTTTGGATGACAAGGGAATAGCCATCTTGTTCAAATCACGGTGATTTTAAGAACACTGGGTTTGCATATTTCCTTTTCTAATTACTTTTGGAAATTGCATGCTAATTGGCTGCCCTATTGATTTTTTTTTGCTAATACTCCCAGTGAACACTCCTGCTTTATTCCCCACTGAAATATAGAACTAAAACTCAGAAGAAAATGACTTGTAGCTCAAATGTTTCTATTTGGTATACAATGGTCTTATAATTTACAAGGAATGAGTAATTCACTACCACACTATTTAATTTAATACTTTGTTGATACAATAATCAATTCAGATGTCTTTCTTTCCCATTAGCCTTTGAAGAATGTTATACATGAGATTTCTAAAATTGATATCCTTTAAACAGAACAGAATTTAAAAAACGTCTCCAGATGATTTTGTCTTGATGCTTTTCTTCACTGGAAATGTGAGCCGATAGTTGGTTTTAATATATTACCTGGTTAAAAACAGCAGGAATCCAAATATATACAGGAATTAATCTGTTGAGGTTCTTTTGGGAAAAATAGGCAAGTTAAGCAATGATTGTTTCTTAGAACATAAGAAATGTTCTCATTAGAATCAAAATATAGCTTGCAAATTGTAAACTAGAAGGAATGATAATATGAGAGTCACTACTACAGTATATAAATAAGCAAAAAGCCTGTTTTATTTTCTTATTACTTATAATTGTATTCTTTGGCCAATTAAGAAAAAAATTCTAGTTCATTATCTTTTGTTTCTTAATGTATAAAATAGCATATAAAGAGAACATCAAGAGAGATAACCATTGGTGGATTTGTAGCAAATATACATCTGACAAAGGTGTACACTCAGTACCATATAATACATATGCATTTTTTTCTTTCACATTCCTAAGAATGATTAAATTGAGGAAATTGCTTGAACAAGGAAAATTAACACTGAACCTAAATTTGGCCCCAAGTTTCACATTCACAAGTTTATATGCTACAAAGACAATGGGAGGAGAATCCAAATAAGCAGTACAGGTAGCCATCGACTTACAACAGTTCATTTAGTGACCATTCAAAGTTATAATAGCACTGAAAAAGTGACTTATGACCGTTACGAGTTACAATCTTTGAAGCATCCCCATGATCATTTGATCAAAATTTAGATGCTTGGCAACAGGTTCATATTTATGCTGTGCCCCAAGGTCAGGTGATCACTTTTTGCGACCTTCTGACAAACAAAGTCAATGGGGAAGCCAGGTTCACTTAACAACCAAGTTACTAACTTATCAACTGCAGTGATTCACTTAACAACTCTGGCAAGGAAGGTAATAAATCGGGGTAAAACTCACTTAACAAATGTCTCACTTAAGAACAGGAATTTTGGGCTCAATTGTGATTGTAAGTCAAGGACTACCTATATTCAGCTCCTTGTAATATCCAAGTCATTATTTCATGAGAAATGAAATAGAAGGTAATGAAATTACTTGTTTTTAACATATAATTTGTGTATTATTTCCATGATAAAAAATGAGCAGAGTTATCCAAATTTCAATAATCATTCTGCTCCTCTCCATTCTAAGAATGTTTATAAAAAAGTACTTTCTACTTTTTTCCAGATCAGCTATTCAAAGTAGTAAAATAGTACATGTTGATTATAAAACAAATCAACAAACATTTTAATATTCATATACTGCTTTGAATAGTTGATCTGTTAAAAAAAGTGGACTCTGCACTTATGGAGAAAATGTTAATAATTTTTTTAAAAAATATATACTTCCACAGCATACGGACAATGTAAAATCTATGAAATGATGAACCTGACATTTAGTGCTCCTTAAAGCACTTCATTAGTTAATAAATTAGTCGTAATATAGTAGCTCCTTGAATCCTGCCTCAGAATGAAAAACATTGAATTTAACCTATTTTCTAAGAAAAGTGTAACTTCTAAAAAGTGTAGGTAAAGCCAAGAATGTTACTCAACATCTTAGTGAATAAGGAAAAAAGTACAGTAAATGAAATTATGTTAATTTACACATTCTAATATTTCAAATATCATGAGAACAATCCTTTATTATCTTTCAGCTCTACCTTTTTGCACAGAGCTAATCATATACAGCTAATTCAATTTCATTTTGTTGATGACATGTCATATCAGCCAATCTGAATTTTAAATCAAATCCTAACTGGCTCCTCTTAAAAGCTTTATTTGAGTTATGAATATGCACATAGACACACACAGAGGCATTTTTTTTAAAAAAAAAACAGTCCTGAAAGTTGATCTTGAGAACATTTGATTTTTAAAGATAGACATTATGTGTGTTAAGATATTATATGTGTTAAGATTTCCAAAATTCGTAGGGTGTGAAGGGGATTCCTTAAAACTGACGCATTCTTTCCCTTGGGCTCTGTCAAATCCTGAATTGGATTAGAATGCTGATATGGCGCCTTTCTACACCAGAGGCAGTCAAAAGGCAGATGATTCTGCTGAAAGCATTAATAAAGAATTCTGACAAGAAAGTATGTTTTCTGTGTAAAGAATTTTGAATTTCCCAAGTAACTTTTAATTCTCATATCTTAATTGTTGGACACTCATCTTTAATTAGGTTATTCATTTACAGAACTGGACTGGTTGTAATAAAGCTAGTACATAAAGATAGCACACATAGAAAGATTCACAGAAACCACCATTTTTTCAGTGGGCATACTGAAAATAACATCAATGTCTTCAGTATATCATTCTCTGAAGCAAAAGTTTTGTTCTAGTTTTTTAGACCACTAGGCAAATTACCATGAAAAACAGGCAAAAGAAAGTGCATGCAGTTGGTCTTCCCCTAACAATCATCTTATATTTCCTTTGGAAAGAAACACTATCACGATGAAAAAGTGAATTAGTATTCAAGATAATTTAATATGAAGATGGTCCTACAGAAAGATTATCATGTATATTGAATTACAGTTCTGGTTTTTACACATCAGATTAATATCTACTAAAAATGTATGTCCTAATGGTTCTGGAATCTAACCAATACATGGAAAGATAATTTGATCTATTAAAAAGCTTGCACAAAGAGGCTAAATTACAGTCTCTTCCTATGTCCTACCCTATGCAAATAAATATCTTTGTTGCACTGTGATCACTAGCAATTTCTAATATTTAGAACAGGTTAAAAGAATTGTGATAATTCACAGGTCAAAAGAATTGTGACAATAGGTCTCCTCTTTCAGCAGCTTAATAACAGGTACATTCCACCTAAGTTGAGCTGTGAGAATGACATGAGGCTTTAAACATCAAGTTCCTATTACATCTGCTCACCATTCTCCAAATTCTTTTTTGATTGTGTGAATTACTTCTAACTGGGTGCTTCTGAACTTCAAGGACATGAGTTACTTGAATTATATGCTGGAGATTGCAGATTGCCTCCAATATGAACCAAATCTTCTGTATAAACTGGAGATCATGGACATTGTATTTGGGTATACTGGTTAGAAATCCTAGGAGTTATCTCAATAATCCCGAAACATTAATTTTGTTCTGAGATGAACTATACTCATAAAGTGCAAACAAAAAAAATCCTGTGTGATTATTTACTTTATTTATTTATGAAACGTATCTGCATGTTGCCACAATAAAAAAAATAACTCTTGATGGTTAACAAAAAGTACAGTGTAAACCAAATTGTATATTAAAAATATCATACAATTTTTTTTTTGGTTCATAATATAATACATCAACTCCATGTTAACATTTTAACTAGATTTGTGGCATGACGATTGCAGCAAGATTATGGCAGTTTTCTGATCATTATCCTTTTAACATGGATAATCAGAACAGAATGAATAACATGTTTGTGAAATACTATGAAACCGTGTCAGATTCATACATTACTAGATGTTAAAGAGCAAAAATATGATTCACACACATATTTTGCTTAGCATAATGCTCCACTTTACTAATACTGAGATAGTATTAGTAAAGAAACTGCCAAAGTTACTTTGAATAGCTAATTTTAAATGCTACTGATCAAACCCTGGTTTCTTCCTTCATTAGCTAGTGTTTTATGTAAGTTGATTTAAGGTAAAGTATTCCAGACCAGCAACAAGCTTACCATTCAAAGATCAGAAATAAAAAATTACCTATATTAACCATATAAAATTACAGTATATTATCAAATAGTCTTTTTCAGGTGCTTATAATTTTCATGCAGTGAAGAAAAGTGGTGCCAAATTCATAAACTTTTCCTTATAACTCTACAATTTTATCTCCCACCTCTTATAATGTGGTTTCGTCATGAGAGTGAGAATTCATTTATCTGTCAGCAAACGTGGTTTGGAAGGATTATTTTATTCCTGACTCTTCAACCCCCAAAGTTCTTCGAAACCAAACCTTGTCTTTACTACAGCAAAATTGTTTTTATAACTATAAGAATGCTACCAGTATATGATGACTAGGCATTTCCCATCTAAGACAACTTGACAACAAAACCACCCTTTGAAACACAGGTGCTTCAGAAACAGAATGTTCTTATTTTTGTACATCATAGAATTTTTTTCTGCTACAATTTGTCTGTTGCCCAATTCTACTATATTTCACTGTCTTCTTTATTTGATATAATAAATTACCTGTTCATTATGCATTATATAAATATGTAAAATAAAAATATTATTTCTACACATTTAAAGCAATTTAACTAAAAAAGTTACCTCAGCAAAACACTAAGAACAACACTTCACATAAATCCTTCATGTGTGCGCTTGTACATCCCATATAGTCCAAAATTCTGAACTGTCACATTTTAAGTACACAAGGAATTCTAGATTCAATGCAGACCCATATTTATTTATTTGATTTATCAATTGCTTACAAGATAATAAGTAAAAGTATAAACATGAGTAAGAATACAAGAAATAGGTATGAATAAATTGGGACAAAAGGACAGGGACGGTAGGCACGATTGTGTACTTATGCATGCCCCTTATAGACCCATATTCTATAGTACTTTTACTATCCATATTCACCTCAGAGCATATACATTAAATTTAACTACTCACTGAGAATCTACATTTACAGTTTTAGATCACTGAATGAGAGTTTTACTCATCTTACTAAAAAAATAGAAAAAAATAATTTGGCTTCCAGAACATTCTTTACACTGAGTTACATATGACTAGAAATTTTGGGGAACAAAAAAGACATGTCCCTTCAATTTAACATCCAGGAAATTTCCAGGTAAGAGAATTTACTTTGTAAAACAGAGTTTCAACGTACAGGCTCCCTGTTTTTGGACCTTTGAAAGGTACTGTATCATCTGAATTTCTTCTGATAAAATAGTAATTATGAAAACTAGAGATTTATTGCAGGTATAATTATAGACATAGTTATGAGTACATGAAATGGATACATATAAGAAAAATAAAAAAGAAACAATAGGACAGGGATGGTAGGCACGTTGGTGGGCTTACGCACGCCCCCTACAAACCTCTTAGGAAAGGGGTGATTTCAGCAAAGAAGATATGGATTTTGACTTCCATTGCATTTTTCAAAGTAAATCAACCCTGACTGTTCTTTGGAAGAACAAACACTGAACCTGGAGGACTCAGTGGAAAAGATCCTGATGTAGGGAAAAACTGAAGGCTAAAAGAGAAGGGGAATGGCAGAGGATGAGATGGTTAGATAGTGTCAGTGACATAAGAACATGAATTTGGGCAAACTTCAGGAGAAAGTGAAGAATGGAGGGGGGCCTGGCATGCTATGGTTCATAGGGCCATGACATGATTTAGCAACTGAAGAACAATAAAGCAAACTTTTTTATTTTCTGTTCAGTTGTGAAAAAAAAAATCCAAATAATGTCTCTGGATTTAAGAAAAATAAACAATCTCTTCCACAAGAAATGGCAAGTTTTGACTCCATTTTTATCAGACCGGTTCTGTGTTTTCAAACCTGCTACTGAAATAAAAATATCCAATGTAACGCCATGTCTTTGGGATTTCAATTTATTTGTAGGGAGAGGAAATGTAGACATATAAATAAGGACATTACCTTCAACCTTCTGTTTTTTTTTTAGCATGAGGAATAAAGAAACTCATTAGATTATAAATGCTTTAAAAATCATAACACTAATTATTTAAAGTAATTCTTTAGCAGTAGATAACTTGCCCTACCTTCAGATTATTAGGTTGGTTAATTTTGATTGGAGAAGATGATTCTGCAAATCCCTTGGTGCCAAGAAATGTAGGCTTTTTTTGTAGGCAATGTACCTGCACTTCGAATTGTATCTAGGAATTCATAGGAAGCCACTGCAGATTCTCAAGCAGAGATGTAATATTTTGAAGGTAACAAATGCTATTCAACCTTACTGATTATTCAACCTTAATCCATTTCATCTCATCCAAATTCTAACTAGTTCCACACACTGGGACATGGCATTATTGATGGCATTTTATCTCTGGCCTGAGATTATACAATTGGAAATCATCAGCATGGTATGACACTGCAGTTGCAATTGTTGTATCGCACAAAATATACCGGAGCTATTAAACACAAGGGAGAAATAGCATCATCCTACAGTAAAGTTGAGAACAAACTCTTGGCTGATTCCCCACATCACATCACCTTTCACGGAAACTCCAATAGTGGAATTACTGCAGAAAAAGGCTTCCTTTCTCCTAATGTTTGCGGCTAATCCAGAAGGATACTTCAATCAATTTTTCAAAGATAGTTGAAAAATGTAAATGAACCATTCTGGTGGCAAGAGATATAATCCACAAGAATGGTCAAGGCTTCCATTTTACATTCTGTCCTGAATAAAGCCTAATTGAAGCCTGACTAAAAAGATTTCAGATAGTCATAGGCATTGTTTCCAAAATTTGGTTTTATGAATAAGAAAATGCTTTGTGGTATTTTAAAATTAAGTTTTCTTTTAATGCTGAAGGCCCATTTAGAGAAAACTTTGGAACATTATTACCACATTATAATATCCCACATTATATATGTGGGATATTATTACATTATTGGGTGACCACATTATAGTCTATTATAGACAGTTTAGGATATTATTCTATATTCTATACTCCTATGATGGAGATCTTGGGAGACAAAAGGAATATAGAGCAGCTCAGTCCGCAGATGGGGGAAAATAAAGAGAGGAGAGGAGAAATATTTCTATTTAATATACTGTAATTTTACAGTAAAGATAGTACTGATGTTCCTGATTCTGTTTCTTGTTTGGATTACCTTGAAAGACTAATACCAATCTTGCATGAAAGAAAGGTATGGAGAAATACAGTGAATGATCTGGTGTAACCTTGATTTAGTTATATTTCCTTCTTTTTTCTTACTTCATGCTTTAATTCCTTGGATTAACACATCTTACTTATTTCTATAGTTTGCATAAAGGGAATAGCAAGTTTGCATGTGTACATATAAGTCTAAATATGATGTTTTGAACTTGTGTAGCCTCTTATAATGCTATTTTATAACATTCTATAATCTCTTAAGTAATATTTACAGAATAGTGTTAATGGTTATATTCTTCCTTCCCGTATTTCTTTGAACCGAAATGAGTTCATCAGATTATATAAATCAACTCTTCCCCAAACATGATGGGGCCCAAACCAAAAGTCACTAAAAAGTTTAAAAAAAAACAACCTCTAACTTAGAGTGCACAGGAATGAAAGGCTGTGCTAAAAGCACAGGATTAGCACTACAGGAAGACTATTTGGAGCAAAGAATAAATGCCACAACATGCACTCAGCTGTGGTTCAAGATAGGATGAAGAGAACTTGGCAGATTTTGCTGCATAGTTACCAGATACTTCACAGAACAAACCTAGTACCATCACTCACCTGAAAGTTGATTAATACCTCACATTTCCTGTGTTAACAATTTGATCATAACAGGCAGCTTTCTAATCCTCCCAACAGAAGGAAACAGAATCTAGGATCAAAAGAATTGCTGCCCCAAAGCATAGTGATTTAAAGGTTATATCAAAAGTAACTAAACAAATAGAAGGATACATACAAGAATTAGACAGTATGTATAGACAGAACACAAGACAATTCCACTCAAAGATATTTGCTTTTATTTTATTTATTTACTTAAATTTGTTGGCTACCCACTTCTTACCCAGGGAGGGACTATTTTTTCAGAGAGAAAAAATGTAGGCTATGCTTTTAGGAGCTAATCCAAAGATAAGTAATAACTGTGATGTTTTCTGTGCTCATTACAACTGAAGATCTCTTACTATCCAGTTTGGAAAATACTAGAAAAATGGGGAATTGTAAATGTGGATATGTAATAAAACTGTAATTACTTACTTTGGAATATAAATTTTATTTTATTCAGCATGATTCTGTCATGCATTCTTCTGGAATTTACTATAAAATGTAAAAGCCAGATGGAAGAAATAAGTTCATGTGTGTCAATGAACTTATTTTGCATTTCCATATTCAAAAAATAGCTTTTTAAACACTTATTTACAACTGTGTGAATTTTTTACTACAGATAATATTTTAATGCAGCACATATTTGAATTATGTGCCTCAAATTATTTAGAGTGCAATTGTGAGTTGTCAATTTTAAAACCTGTTCCAAATTCTTTGATTGTACTGTTATGCTATTACCACAATGGTCATTTACAGGGATAGTTGGTTGTTAGGATAGATTACTCAAACCTTCCTAATCCAAGAAATTTTCCCCTTGAGACCTTTCTTATTTTGTTCCCCTTCTGATTCTCCAAACTGTCTGGGTCCTTTGCCAGCAGTAATAAGTGAATTATACTGTCTGAATTGCACTGCCCCAATTCCCAAAAGGCTTACTAGACCAATATAATTCAGTGATAGTACAGAAGTGATACTTGAGAAGTTTGGGGGGTGGGGGTAGAGTTCGTCCTGCTCCCCTTCTCAAAAATATCTGAAGAAGGTTGTGTAGAGGGATCCCGCAGGAATTGTCAGATAAGTTTTGGATACGAAGATCTCTCCCTTGATTTTTCTCTCATATATTCATACACTCATTTCAATATATTTCCTTCACTTTTTTACTGATTATTTTTGGCAATTATAATTAGATATAAACACAGACTTAATAACAAGAGTATGGAACACAGGAAGAGAAAACGTATTGTCTGCTACATTTTCACTTCTTGATTTGATGTATTACCTTCAATGTTGTACTTGTGGAAAATCAGACCCAGGGATGCACTGTATTTACAGCACTATTGCTTACAATAGCTTTATTTAACTCAGAAGAACTGCTCTAAAAGAAACTGGAGATTCGTTAATTTATTTTATATCATTAATGAGGATTTATACCTTCCTTCCAATATAAATACAGTGTTCAAAGCTGTTTAAGCATTTGGCAAGATTTACTGATATTTCAAGCAAAGATCTAAAACTAGATTCCAATAATTTAATTTATCATTTTTGTTTTATTAAATAAAATAAATACAAAGAAGACAAGAAAAAATAGGAAATTGAGGGAAGGAAAGGTAGTGGGGAAAAGGGAGCATGAGATACAAAGGGAAAGAGGAAAAAGAAAGTGAAGAAAAGGGGCATTGACTTCCAACTCTTCTTAACAATGTACAAGATACTCCAACCTCATCTTTTTTGTTTTCACACATTAATATATAACTAGTTATTCCTATAACATCAAATCTTTCTAATCAACAAAACCAAGGTCAAAGTTTCATTTTTCTTCTTCACAAGTACAAATTCCAGATACGATATCCAAATAAGAACATATTTTCTTCTTTGAATAAAATAATCAATTTAACTCTTCCTGCTTTTATCTTGCTTGCTATGGAAATGTGTATTTCTATTTCTACCTAGTAATCTTTGTGAACTGTCACCATTTTTATTTACCAAATCACTAGATTCCAATAATTGAGCAATTCACCTAAGACTTCTTTTAATTAATCAGTCTTTTTTTTTTTTCAACATGATTTTCAGTAATTTCAAAAGTAATTTGAAAAAGTTAAAACTAGCTTCTCTAGTCTCAAACATTAATTTTACACTGAATTTACATTTTACATCTATTTACATTTACAAAAATGAAGGAATAAAAATACATATAATTATCTACGTTACAAGGAAAGGACTTTCCCTACTTAATCTGCAATGTAATAATGAAAAAGTTGTCGCTGAATGTAGGACTGTTCTTCTAAATGTACAGTATTTTACTAAAAATGCTAACATAATATGATAGACAACTTTAATTCTATTATTTTGTGGAGGAAAGCTTACTGCAAGCCTTTCACTAGGATGACCATACAAGAACAAAATAATAGGCATATTATTATTTCCTCAGAGCTTTTCAGATGTAGCCATGTTCCTTAAGGAGATTCTGCATTTGGAATTGCAGAAGTGATTAGTAGAATCCAGTGCTTTGGCTAATCCTTTGACAAAGTGACTCTGCATCAGGCCCATTTGGCCAAATGCTACCTAAAGTCAGCAAGCAAAAGCAAACAAGCAGGGTAAACAAATGCATCAGTCATTTAAAAATACTTCTGAAATACAAAAATAAAGCCTGAATGTATGTTTCAATTTGATTAAAAAAAGCCCCAAAGCTCCTCAATTAATGCAAATATTATTACTATGAACAAATACAACTATACAAAAAATACTAAAATAAATTCACTGAGTTGTGTACCATGGAAGCATTATTTTACCACAATTTTAGATTATTAAAGCAACTGAAGCAATGTAATTTTCAGTATCAATAAATCTTGATATTGAAAATCACATAATGTCTGGTGCTGTACAAAAACTACAAATATAAAATCAAAATGAAATCAAACTCCCCACCAAATAAAACAATACAATCACAATTAAGTTAAAAGAAAAATTATGATTATTCTAAACTATCTAAAAAGGATTAGAGTTAATAGTGTGGTGTGCTGTGTAGACTATAGAACAGTGTTTGATACCACAAATAAATGAAACATTCAGAATTGGTAAGGGCCACTGTCTTAACCAATCATAGAAATACAACCGCTACTTGTATTTTTAGCCCCTTAACTATATTGTTTCAGTAGTTATAATTATAACAATTATTCCTTCAAATCAAGATCATGATTTGTTTTTCAGTTACAGAAAACCTGCTAACACACATGCACACAAACACACAGGTGATTTTAGAAAAGTGCCCTGCACTGTCTAGCTGTCATTCAATATATGGAAAGGTCCAGATCCGGGTAGTGTCTTTGAAGCAAACTGTACTGTATACTTGCTTCAGGAATGAGCAACAAAGCAATGGGCACTTTAGCTTCTACAGTAGCTTCTTTGGCTACCTTAGTATATATACCAATCCTTTTTTCCATTCATTTTTCTCATTCCCAAATAGTTTAAAGGAATAAATACCTACTTCAGCCAGCCTTTCGTCTTACTGTAAGGAAAGAGTAACTTTGCATATCAAGCAAGCTATTACATCCATAGGGTAACACAATTTTCACTTAATTTTGAGGAAGTAAGTGTATACCTTTCTGAGACTAAGAGCTGTCAATTAGAAGGGATCAGATGGCAGGTTTAGAAGAACAGGCTAATGTTCTCAGGAAGATCAATGATTTTGTGCAGTTCACAGATGACACTTGGAGGGCTTTAAAAGCTTAGGAATGACAAGAATGGAGGTGAGAAGCTGTGGGGGTGGGAGGTAGGCCAGCAATGCAACATGATTGAAACAGTGGATAAGTGAAGAAAAATGACATGAATGGCAACAGTCACATTAACTATCTAGCATAAAACAGGTTGATCCTAGAAGTGGCATTTCCCTGGATTCATTGAATTGGATGATGCTAGAGTAAATTAGAACAGGAAAAAGACGATTTAGGACAAAAAGTTATGTTGGAGGTCTGTTTGTGTGCTTTGGAGCATGTGCGTGTGCAAATGTGTTGCTGCACCTTCAAATCAGTGTTGATTCCTGATGACTGCCTGGACTAATCCCTACACTTTTCTTGGCAATTTTTTTTTTGGAAGTGGTTTGCCATTGCCTGCTTCCTTGGGCTGAGAGAGAGTGACTGACCTAGGGTCCTTCAGCTGGCTTCATATTTAAGGGAGGACTACAACTCACTGTCTCATAATTTCTAGCACAGTGTCTTAAGCATTTCACTAAACCGGGTCTCTTTTATGAAGGATATATACCATATTTGTCCTAAATTATTTTTTATGTTCTACTCTATCCCAATAACTGTTTGAATATGTAAAGACAGAAATATCACGATGAAAGTTGAGTTTTGTTTTTTTTAGTAATAACACAATGAAACACTGGATTTGAGATGCTGAGTAATATTTCACTTACAAATCTGAGAGACCATGTTAAAATAAATAAGCTGCTATAACAGGCAGCAAAACCTGGGATTTAGTCATATATTTTATATCTCAGGGTAAGTATTCAACTGTATTCAAACCTTTATTGTCAGTGTACATGTGCAGAGTGAGATTGACCAAGCCTCTCTTAGTGCACCTCCCGCAACACACTGCAACTCACAGTGAAAGACAGAAAATCCCTAACCCAGTGAATCCTACTAACAAACACACAATCCTATTGCACCAAATCGCGGTGGCCCTGCTGTTTAATAACCATTTATCTTTCCTAGCTGATTTCTCATTCTTACTGTTTAAACTCTAAGATCACTATTTGGTTATAATTTCATTCAGCAGAATCTTAGTATTTGAGATAAGGGAAATATAGCACTAGGTCAGTGATCATATTAGTACAACTCATTTTTATTTTGGGATAAATCGCTGTTTGTTTATATATTCCTGCATTTGTAACCTAACTTTTCTCTGGAGCTCAAGGCAGCAGACAAATCTTTACTATTGTCTTCTGTGCAGTCAGTTGGATTGAGAAAGAGACCAAAGTTATCTAGAAAGCTTTGTGATTCATTGAAGACATAAGCCTGGATTCTTTTCAGTATTCCCATGCTGAGCTTCAGGGACTACAGTATAGTAGAACTAAACTGTTCATCCACATTGTGTCATCCACATTGCTCCTTCTGTGCATAGTATATATATTTTCAAAAATTCATTTGTTTACTCTATTTTACTACCTTTTCCCAAATAATTTACTTTTAAAATAAAGAGGCCATATTGGATTTGCTGAAAATATCATAGCGAAGGCAAACGATTTTTCCCATTCAATTTTCTTTTTAGCAGGAAGCATATTGTTTTACATATGGGCTGTCCTCTTTTCAAATAACTATGCTATTTCATGCAAAATATGAAAAAATAAGGGCAAGAAAAGGCAGAAGTGACATTATGCAAAATCTGAACGCCATGTTAAACGGTACCCCTTAATTTGGGTTAAGGGGTGTTCTATATTCTGCAAGTGCTGTAGGATTGTTGCTTCTTAATATTCGTTTAATATTACTGTATGTTTAGGAGGTCTGAGCTGTATGGTGGCTCTATTATTTTAATAAGTTGTTGTAAAAAGTTGCGTACAACAGCAAGATATTTGTACTATTTTAATGCCACTTTTAAGATAAATATGCCAAACATAAAATGGTAACCAAAAGCCAAGAATAGCTTAAAACTCACTGGAAAGCCTTTCCTCACTGCTGTTCTTTGCAAATATAAATATTTTGCTATCAAAATAGGCATGCTGATTATGATAAGCTTCAAAAATACCAAGGCTCATTTTAAGCTGATAGTAACTCTCACTGAAAGTTAATGTTGAGACTGTAGGAAGTAATGATATAAATATTTTGGCTAACACAATGATTCAGTTCAGAAAGACAAAGGTAATAATTTACTGAAGTAGTGATTTTCAGATGTTGACATATTCTCTGGTTTGGGGAAAAGAAAGTGTATCTGGATTTTTTCCCCTTCAAAATATAAAAAAAATTGAAAATTACACTCAATGCAACATTATTAGTCATAGAAAACACCAGCATCCCCTTTCCTCTGTTTAAAAATGAATCAAACCATAATGATAATGTGGCCATAGAAAAAGTGAAATGAAATGCAGTTTGCGTTAAGAGACTGTATATCTCATCTAGCTATTTGAACAATGTTCAGACTTGCATCTCTTTTGTAATATAGATAAATAAAGATATATATGCAAAAAAAGAAAGAAAACCGGGTTCTTATGATCATTTTCATTATATTTTTTAGGATTCATAACTCTTCAGAGTATGAACCACCACAAATGCTTTGGACTTGAATAGAATGATGTTGGGACAGTATAATAATCATTAAAATGTTTTTCTTTGTGTGTTTGTGTGAGTGCATGTATTTAAACAGGATCTAGCAAAATCTGGATACATGCAGTTGACTATTTTCTCCCAAGAATATATAAGCTCAAAGTTTATTCTAATGATGTCCAAGAAGATAAAGAGCAACTGAAGCCAATTGTGAGTGTAATAACAAGGTTGTAGAAATTAATGTAAGGTGTAAAGAGGAGATAAATTTAAAAAGAAAGCAAATACACATTTGTAAATCTGAAAATGAGAGAACACAAAATGGATGTCTATCCATATCTCCTGAATAGCCAGAAATGGTGATGAAGTTAATTTCCAGATGGAAGAAAGTATCACAATTCCAAAAATCCCTACCCATATTTTCTTTAAAAAGTAAAGATTTATAGAAAAATATATGGTTAATATTACGGTCCTTTTTAGAGAAGAAAAAAACTATTAGATGAAGCAAATACAAAATGCACATACAGTATTTCAACATTCCAGCAGCCCTTCTCCAAACTGTTGGATATTACACTTTTTTTACCATTCAGTGGCATGTGGAAAGTCTAGAATTTTTGGTGTGTGTGTGTATGTGTATCATCTTCCCTAAGAATAAGAGAAGCAGGAAAAGAAATACAGTAATTCATGAATTAGATAAGCAAGGCCTTGAAGCATTGAGGATATCAGATTAATTTGTCTTCCAGAAGCAAATAGCAGTGCACATATTACAGTTATCTTCTTAAGGAGATGGACTTGATTTCTTCTAGCAGTTTTAAAAATATCATAATTGCAAGATCCAAAGTATGTTACAATCAGTATCTTTTATCCAAGTGCACCATTAAGCACTTAATAGATTTTGAGTATCTATTGTTGATGCTGGATAAAAACCAGACATGTATTCTACCTATCTACATCAGGGGTCTCCAACCCTGGCGACTTTAAGACTTGTGGGCTTCAACTTCCAGGATTCCTCAGCCAAAGTCTTAAAGTTGCCATGGTTGGAGACCCTGATCTAAATGTATTATCTAGTCTCCTGTTCAACAGTTGTTCTGTCTGAGTTGACCAGGTTTGACATTGCAGTTGGGAATGCTGAATTCTGGGAATTCTGTACATTATGGAAACAAATATTCTTGGATGAGGACAAAGGAATAAACTACTAAAGCTCTTTTTCAAGTATGTGAGATTTGTTTATGCATTATCAGGCATGTCTTTGGCCATACAGACATCTTCTCTTTTCAATAGTGGAAGCTAAAACATTTTTCAGCAATCTGCATTCTACATCCAACATCTTTACACATATTGTGTGAAATCATAGTATGTGAATCCATTTCTGGCAATTCTATATGCAAACAGTCACTTAAACACAGTGTCTGCATATCATGATCTTTTTCTTCCACTGAGTCACTCTTTCCCTGAGGTATGATGTAATCTGAGGTCTGTGTGGAGAGAAAGAACTGGGAAAAGTTTAAAAGGGTGAGACTAATAAAGACACCAAGGGAACACAATTTAAATATAACTTGTGAGCCATCAAGCCCTTTTCAGAGTAAGGAATTAGCAGCCCACTGTCTTGTGGCTGATGGTCTTCCCTTACACACTATGCTCATGTGCTTTATAAAACTTATACTCACCTTCTCACTTTTCTTGTTTCTGTTTTTGTTTTGCATTTTGCTTACATATTTTCTACAAGAAAGGACCAAGAATTTAAAACAGAATCACCGGGTGAAAAATGAGGGGGCAGGGGGTTGATGGAGGAGGGGTGGGGGAGGGATGGAGAATCCAAGGAAATACATGTTAGGGCAGTGTGGGACTTTAACTTTCTACCCGTTTATCCAGACAGCTAAGGAGATTATTTATTTACATTATTTGAATGCTGCCAAGTCCAAATCTCCAAATAGTTTACATCTAGTCCTAAAATACAGAAACATAAAACCTTCATTAAGAACTGCCTATGTCTCCTTCCAGAAACATTATAAATTAAAAATTAGAGTTTGAAATCTTGAATTCTTGGTGCTCTTGGGCTTGCTTGTTTGCTTGCAGACATTTCATTACTAGGTAATATCACTAGTGTTTATTATCAATAATAAAATATCTGAAAGCAAACAACCAAGCTCATTGTCCAGAACAGTTCAGTTTTCACTGTTTTTCTAAAAGTTGAGGATGCCATAAAAATCTCTGCAACCCTTTCTGTAAGAATTGAGAAACCCCCCTCCCCCCCATAAAAATATAATTTCCTGAACCCTCAACATTCCTAATCAAGATGAATCAATTCAACTCAAACCAGAGTCCTCTGGTACCAAACCTTATATGTAATAGTGCTTTGAATTTTATTTGGTGACCAATGTAGTGCTTGCGACAACTTGGATGTTATATATCTTTAGGCAAGCAGCTGCATTTTGTACATACTGTAGTTTCTAAGGCAGCCCTGCTGCCTCACTATCCTCCTCCCCTTCTATTATCCATCCCAGAGTTGATACAAGTGTGGGTAAGTGTCACTTCCTCCTCCTGGTAAGGGCCACAATGAGTTCTTATCTGAATTTACTAAATTTGACTTCCACTCTCCCCTCACTGAAACTCCAGAGCTATTGAAAAATGAAGATTTCCCCTGTGTTTTTAGGAATTCTTCTGAGTTCTTAAATCACTTGTTTCTAAATTTGACTCTTCTCTAAATCCACTCCCAGAGCATTGAGGTCAAAATCCCCAAGCAGCAGTAACCATGGAAACCCACCTTCAGTCTAGTAATTATTCCCACAGGTTCACCAAGGGATTTTGACACATAAAAAGCCTAGGAATATGCCCACCCATGATTGCAGTAGGATATCAATGTAACAGTTATATTAATAAATAATGAATATATGATTTGCAACACCTATATATCCTAAGTGCTACTGGGAACTTGTGTTCTCTTGGCAGTGTTATGCAATATGCTGGTTATCAGAAAATGTATGAAGATCTGCAACTTTCTCCCTCACGACCTGCAAATATACTTATGGAGAGATGTTCAGTGTAGATTTGCAGGATCCTATGACAGCCAGAATCCAAATTAGAATCAAGAGGCTGCAGTCTAGGATAGCATCTTTGAATGGCCAGCGAGGTAGTCTCCAGCAATCCAATTCTACAGAAATGCAACCTCTTCCACAAACACCTTAAGTTAGTACAAGCCTGGATTGGATCACTGCAACATTACGATGGCTTGGCAGACCTGCATCCAGATGTATTTGCTGTGATGCCTCACTAAAGGCTGTTGTGTTATTCTTTTTCATAAATTCCAATAAAGCTCTTAATTGCAGAGACTGAGCAATCTGTCTCACTATCCTCCTCCCCTTCCAAGAAGAGATAGAGATTTTTTTCAGGTGAGGGAGTAGGAAGTTATGACAAAAGGGATGGGGCAAAAAAATTTAAATAATGAACAATGGGCCCTATCAAACAAAATGAAATTTAATGTGGAGAAAATAAAGGTTTTACACCTGGGCAGGAAAAACCAAAGGTACAAGTACAGGTTAGGCAAAACCTGGCTCAAAAACAGTAACTGTAAGAGGCCTTGGAGTCCTAGTGGATGGTCACTTAAACATGAGTTAGAGTGTGTGGCAGCAGCCAAAAAAGCTAATATAATCCTTGGTTGTATAAACAGAGGCACAGAATCAAAATCATGTGAAGTATTAGTACCACTTTATAAAGCCTTAGTAAGATCATACCTGGAATACTGCAATCAGTCACCACATTTACAACAAAGATACTGACACTTTGGAAAAAGTACAAAGAAGAGCAACTAAGACGATTAAAAGCCTGGAGACTAAAAACATATGAAGAATGGTTTCGGGATTTGAGTTTGGCTAGAATAGAGGAAAGTAGGACTAGAGGGGACATCATCGTAGTATTCCAGTATTTGAGAGGCTGTCACAAAGAAGAAGGGATCGAATTACCTTCTAAAGCACCAAATGGCAGGACAAGAAACAATGGATGGAAACTAATCCAGGAAAGAAGCAACCTGGAATTAAGGAGAAACTTCCTAACAGTGAGAACAATTAACCAGTGGAACAACTTGCCTTCAGAAGTTGTGGGTGCTTCCTTACTGGAGGTTTTTAAGAACAGATTGGACAGTGACTTGTCTGAATGGTATGGGATCTCCCACTGGAGCTGTGGGCTGGACTAGAAGACCTCCAAGATCCCATCCAGCTCTATTCTGATACAATATGATATGATAAAGTATTGAACTAGAACTGGGGAGTTCCAGGTTCAAGTCTACTCTCAGTCACAGAATCTCACATCGTCACAGCCTCACCTAATTCACAGGATCATTGTTGTGAAAGATAACAGAAAAAGATAGTATCATGTATGTCACCTTAAATTCCTGGGAGAAAACGGCAAGATCTAGCAAATAAATAACAAAAATAAAGAAATGTGTTTGAAAAAGTTTCTTAGTTATTTTTATTCTATTATTATTTATTTACACTATAGTTATAGATGTAGCACAATGAAAATAATCCCATACACAAACAAATAAAATAGAGCATCTTTATTACAGTCATGGAAAATACAATAAGGAATTGGATTAAGAACTGTGTTTTGTCCCTTAAACAAAGTAGTATAAGAAACTCCTACAATAGTATAAGAAACTCCTAACTGATAACCAGATTAACTAAATGGAATGCTTGAGGTAAGACAAGTCAGGAATCAGACACCAGAAGACATACTAGAACTCTTCTTTACTTATATATTGGATAACAGACATCTGACAGCATTTTCCCATCTTTTTCTCTTATACCAAAGGGAGCCAGTGCAGTTTCTTCCTCAGGCTTTCTTGTTTTCCTAAGCTAATTACATGTTTCACTAATTGCCACTTCATTTCCCCCCCCAGTTATTTCTATGCTGCTCTATACTACCTACTACTGAAGTAAACAATATGCTTGTGGGCATTACCAGGCCTGTAGATACCACTAGTAGAAATCATCTTAGTTTTTTTTTTTTAAACGAGATCGGAATTGTGTGACTGATTATGTTCATCAAATTAGCCATCTTGTGAGACTGCTGAACATGATCTCAGCATGAAAGGTCCAGATGACATGGATAACAAGAACATACATAACTAGAAGGAAGGATTTTCATTAGGTGTGTGGAACAAAAAATGCAATTCATGGTAAAGAGGGAACTGAAGTAAAAATCAAGAAATCCCAAATACTTGTCTAAAGATAAATATTTTTCGCTTTAAGAACTGCACATTTTAAAAATAATTCTGGCCCATGATTTTAAACAAAAAGATACTTTATAAATCTATATATGCCCAAACTTTGGTCAGTTTGCTGGAGAAGCAGAATGAGTCAAAAAGCCATTCACTAAAAATAAGGACACAAAGAGAAACCAATATCTATAAACCCTTTCCTAAAATACCACCTACACATTAGCAAAATGATTCCAACTAAATACTGAGTAAATAAAATTACAGTTACTTCATAGGTGCTGAGTTCTTTATTAGGTTTAATAGAAAATCCCTAATGTATAAGAATTATAACAAACGGGGATACTTTAGACTAATTAGAGATACTGTCATGCAACTTGCCAAAAGCCTTAGATATGCCTCACTGGATAATAGCAACATTGTCAGGCCAAATAGTATGAAAACTTATTAACAAGGTATTCACTGGAACTCATAAACTTCCTCAAAAGTTTGCTCCAAGACAATGGCAGGAATACCTAATTATATAAAATACTGCCCAATTCATATCATTAATAAAAGGACAGGTGAAAAGCAATTCTTGACATCAGGGAAACATAATTAATCACTTTACCAACAGTGTTTTCTGATAATGTATTGCTCAGGTAACATTAAACCATTTTTTTTGTTAAAATCCTCACATCGATTTATTTCTACAGAAAAGCCCCGAGTTGTCAAAACAATAAAAAAATTGAAACTATAAACCTGTCTAGAAATTATTTCACTTCATTAAAAATCCTTGCTGTTTAAGAATCATTCATACATTAGGTTTTGAGAATATGTAACTTACTTTAAAACCTTACTCTAATGCTCATAGGAACAGTACAGAAGAAAAGCAGTCTACCAAATTCTTTCAAACATTTATGAGTCCCTGATATAACCATTCTCTCAGATTATGAATTGTCTGCAATACAGGTGATCCTTATTTTACAACCATTTGTTTAGTAGTTCATACAAAGTTACAACAGCATTGAAAAAGTGACTTACAAGTTGTCCTCACACTTATGACTGTAGCAACATCCCCACCATCACATGATTAAGGTTAGACTACTTGGCAACTGATGTGTATTTATGATGGTTGTGGCATCCTGAGGTAATGTGATCATTTGCAACCTTCCCAGCTGGCAACAAGCAAAGTCAGTGGGGGAAGCTGGATTCATTTAATGACTGTATGATTTGCTTAACAACCATTACAAAAAAGGTTGTATAAATGGGCATGACTTGTTTAACTGCCTTGCTTAGCAAGGAAAATTTTGGTCCCAATTGTAAGTCCAGGACTTCCTCCACATTATTAACTTTCTACATAAAGCGGCTAAATCAAAACTCTTGTCAATATAAATGTATGAGATCTTCTATTCCAAGACTATTTGCCTGTTTTTTAAATATTGTTTTTAATCTTTTGATATGATTAATATATGTTCCGCATCTATATTCCCAGGCTGGATCTTAATTTCTTTACCAATAGAACAAGTGAAAGTGGAAATGATAAATGCGTTATATATATTGCCTCTGTTATTGTCTCTTTATCAAGCAGTTTGGAAAGCATTATTTGTCCATAGCATCATTTGTAATTATATCAAAATTAGGCTAAGCAGAACATCAAATAATCACTCTCATCACTTGTTTATTAAAGACAACTGAAGTGGCCAAGTAACTATTGAGAAAAGACTGAAAGTTAGCAGCAGGGAAGCAATTACAAACCTCTCGTAACCAGCTGTCCAAATGCTGCAGTTTGGTGACTGAGTGATTGGACCATTCATTAACAAAACTGAAAGAATGCTTTCACTTACTACTTCCGTTGGCCTGTAGTATTTATGATTAACTGTCACATGAATCTTGCCTGTTTCTTTGCATCGGCCCACTTCATTCTTATCCTTTCCTTCCCACCTGTAAAGAGATGAAACATTTATCACATATCTTTACTGATTTGAGAGGAAATTTGGTTCTCTGATTCATAGTCAAGGTCTGTGTTAATTTTCTCCATGAACATATTCTTACAGAAACAAGCAAAAAAGTAGATGGGTGCACAGCAATCTTTATTTACTAAGATTCAGTTATTTTGTGTGCTCTACTTCAGTTGTAGCATATATTTTTAAAACCCTAAAGTCCACTTTTTGAGATGTAATTATTTTACTTTGCAGATACAAACATCAATGTATATCAACAAGTACATTTGATTTTCTCTCTCTGTATGTATCTCAATTAAATATTTTTAGTGGTGCCAACCCATAAAAATTGTTCTACAACAAAACTTTTAACAAGAATATCCACTGTATTGGAATCCAACTGTATTGTTTCACAGTCTATGGAAAAGTTTATTCAGAAATTGTTTGAACAATTGTTTGACTAAAACCCAGATATCTGTATTCTTCTAATTTTTCTTTACTGCTTTTTTAACATAATATTTTAGTTATTTTTAACAGTCTTTCAGACTTTTGTTTAATATGTTCCTTGAATTATACAATGGCATTAACAATTGCCTAGAAAGCCACACCTTGGAATTTATAAAAGGTAAATTGTTGTGTAGTAGACAAGCACATGGTCTATTTTTTTCCCCTCAAAATCATTTTTCCTATTCAACATCCTGTCTTTTTAAAAAGCTAAAATGGAAAAGGCAGATAAAGAGCCCACATATTCATGAATTACAACCAGAATGAACAAATTGTGTGCATGTGTTTACATAAAGCAGAAATCCTCTCCACTTCTCCTTCTTACATTCAGAGGTTCCCATATATATTTTGACCCAGAAAACACTTCTTGCAACATCAAAGATTCCCATCCTCAACCATATGTCTTTCAGCCTCACAATAAATATACTTGAATGGGAAACAGGAGTAAATTTTGGGTGAGCCAAGTCATTGTCTGCATTTGGAGAGAACCATCAAGTATCACAATGTTTTAAAATAACACGGAATCAAAGCTTTGCTACAGTAAATATTCATGTATGTATGTATGTATGTATGTATGTATGTATGTATGTATGTATGTATGTATGTACAAGAATGGAAAGAAAATGTAGAATGAAGAAAGTCTAATTTCTTCTATTTTGGTGTGTCTAACCAAGATAAAAGGAATGATGGAGAAAATATATGGTATAATGAGACTAATTTTTTAAGTTTAAAAATACATAGTCCAGAACTATCTCATCAATTCCTGAGGGACTGCTTCTTATAGCAAGTAGACTAAACATAATACTTTAAGACTGCTCTTTGTCAAATCAATTTAAGCTTTTTGAATTGTTTTCATAGTGGATTTATTATGCAAATATAATTTAATAACTGCACATATTATAATATGTTTTTCATTAATTCAGTTCTTTTTAATTTGAGGGCCATTATTGATGGTGTAAGACCAAATGCTAATTCAAATAAATGAAACATTTCTCAACAGCATCATATTTTCTGTTTCTTGCACATATAGTCTTATCACATTTGAAATAGGAATCATCATAAAATAGCAATATCTTAGAGGAAGAAAGCTGTTTCAGTACAAGTGTTGCTTAATGATTTTAAAACATTCTATAATTTTAAATTTTGACTAAGTTGTACTAGATTAGTTCAATATAAAGTGTGCAATAATGACTTGGATGGAAAAGCAATACAAGAAAATATTCCTAAACCAAAGTCTTAGAAATAATTGTTTGACACAAGTAAAATGTTGCATAGTTAGCTTAGGAAGTAATTTTTTTAGACTAGTGAATTTGTCACTAATTGTCAAACAGATTAGCCACTTCACTGGAGCTTGTCTAATGCATTCACAACAGTATATTAATATGCATCCCAAAGTTTTACATGAGTTTTTCCATCCCCAGAATGAATGTATTCATTTTAAAAAGAACTCTAATGGCCAGTTTCCTTCCTTCCTTGTTAATGTTCAGAGATGTTTAACTGGTCAGAAAGAATAAAAATAAGAGCCCACTCTTAACATTTCAATTCTGCTCAGTTGTCATTAGTATCAAGATCAGCCTCATGAAAACCGTGATCACACGGCAGGCATGCTTGTAAAAAACAAAAAGTTATTTCAACCATTTTCCTATATTTTTGCTATTTGTGTGCAAATGAATTATTGATCTAAAAGCAAATATTTAATTGAAAATAAGTTAGGGCTACATGATATTCACAAGCTTCTAAATAAGAAGTAAACCAATACCAGCAGGAAAGTATTTTTTTAAATCTTCAAACTAAGATAATAATATATAGCTCTTTCAAAATCCCTCATGTTACTTCTGTAGAAACCTCAGCATCAAAATGATAATACTTAAAACAAATCCTAGCAGCAACCATGATGAATTTTCTCACGCAAGCCATAAATATAAATCAGTAGAGATATTGCTACTGATTTTAATCAAATGAGAATTATCCCCTATTTAGGAACTAAGTTCAATAATCTGCTGTCATTTATTTATGTTTAATACTCTTCTAATTTTTAGTCATTTTGTCTTCTAGTTGGAAAATAAACACTGGTAAGCAGTGAAAACATAGTCATTGTTTTGAGCCATGGGCTTAACAGTTGTTGAATAGTGTTTAGTTTACTTGCTTCTTTAGTGTAGAGTCCAGTGGGCTGGGGAGAATGAGCAAATGCAAGGATACAGAAAAAAACATTGGAAGAATGTGTTTGGGCATCCATTCTCATTTTAATTCCGGTAGCATTTGATAAGATAGGCTAGGATGAGTGAAACTAAGTAAGGAAGATATAATAAGGGGAAACCAGTTGTTCTTCTGAGGTCCTTCAACTCTGAGGTATCTGTGGCTGAGGTGAACAGTATCTGGGAAATTAGGTCCTTTTGTTGCTGTCCCTCCACCCCAGCCTTCACTATAAAGTGGTTTCTCTGTCTAATCATAACTCCATCCTACCTCTGGCCAAATGCCAGAGGGAAACAAATGAACAAAAAAAGCCTTGGTTATAATCTGAGGCCAATTATAAGGCCTCTGGTCAATTCCCGATTTTAACAAAATCAACCTTGTTAAAGATACCAAAAGAAAAGACAGTTCTACACATAGCACACTTTTTAAATAAGATAAAATAATTTTAAAAATCCAAACACAATTCTAATTATAAAATTTCCAACCTTGCTTGAGGTAACCCCTTATTCAGCCAGTTCCCCCAGCAAATGCACCCAAAATTTGACAGAATCTTTTTTGGCCCTCAGTGGTCAAGTGACATTTCCCTGGGCACATCAGTCTGCCTTATTTTTCTACTTCCCACTCCAGCAAGGATCTCAACCTTTGTTTTCCAAGACTACAGGCAAAACTCTGAGTCCTCAGTAACACTAATACTAAGTATTTTTGTATTTACAATAGTCTTATAATAAAACAGTGAAGATGTGAACAAAGGAGGTGTGTTTCTTTGTTCCATCTCTTTTATCCTGATCTAGAAATAAACAATTTATTTACATAAAGCTAGGCATCAATGGGCTAATATCTTCCCCTGGAGCCCACCAAACTCTGTTCTTCACTAGTCTTTTTCCATTTAAAATGTTTTCATTAAAAATGAGAAGTTGGCAAACAAACAGCAAACTGTCAATCTTCAGTCTGTTAGCTTTAAGATAGCTAGTTTTGGTGGTAAAAACCTATAGGATCATTCTGCTGGACTTCAACATACATACCAAAAGCCTTTGTTGCTGGTACAACTCAAAATCTTATAGCTATGTTGATAACAGTGAAATTGTCTCAACAAGTAAGCTCAATACTTTGTTTGTTTGTTTGTTTGACTTAACTTCATATTGAATATGGGCACTCAGAGCATGATATATCCTGACTGTGTCTGGACAGTTTCGTAAAATTCTGAAAACAGGCAATTTAATATCTACTCCATTCTCATGGTCAGATTATTTTCACTTGAGATTTAGAATTTTCTTCTTTGCAACGAAATCTGTGAAAATGGTGCCTTTTCAGAGAAATGAATTGTGAATGGAAGAATGGAGTTTCTCATCTGAAATAGCTAGTATTCCTGTTGCTGTCCTGTTAATTCTAGCAAACTTGGAGATGTTCAGGTCAGGACAATTGAAATAATCAATTTATCCAAAATTGGATAATGTAAGGCTGGTCATTTGTACCACAAATGAGAAGTTCTTGGTTGATTTATTTGTATTATTCATTGTCTACAGCAGTGGTGTCAAACTTGCGGCCTGTGGGCCAGATGCGTCACATGTTGGCCACGCCCACCTCCAGCTTAGCAAAGGGAAAAAAAGTCACGATATGTCACATGTGACAACGTGACACCATGAGTTTGACACCACTGATCTACAGTATTCTCAGAAGTCTTCCCCAATACCAAAGTTTAAAAGGGTTGACAGTCTTCCTGTCTTGTCCTTCAAATTCCAGTTTTTGCTTCCATGGAATACCATGCTTTTATTGATTCTGATCTTGCTGAGTATTGACACATCGCAAGAAAGAGGATTGTAAATGCCTTTTTGAGGAAAGCAGTGAAAGCATGCTGTTTTTAAAAAAGGCAATGGTCAAGATGTTCCCAAAGAAATGATTCCCCCCCTCCCCCCCATATGATTAAAAACTATATCCTGACAGCAAGTTAAACATCCTTGGGCTAGTTGCTCAGATAATTGTTGATCGTATTCTATACATCCTAGTTTCAAACATAAACTGCTTGACTTGTGGATAATCTGGGCAATTTGAGGTATCAGAGGACATCTCAGATGTTTTCAAGACTATACTACTTTTCTGAGTAGGTTTACTCAGGCAGTGTATTACATTAGCATCTTCTGGGCAATTTCAGAAGATAATGCTGGGGACTCGCTGCTTTGTTTCCTATTCCTAGATCGGATTCTATGTTATCTATGAAATCACAGTGACAAGACTGAGGTACTGTTTTTACTTAGTTACTCTGTGTGACTAAACAATTCAACTGCATTTTGATTGTGGATCAAATGATACCATTTCTAATAACCTAATAAATCAATTTCCTTGGATTTATTCTAGGTGGCTTTAACATATTAGAGTTAGCCTTTATCGTACAATGGCTTCTCAAGCACTCTTACCTGGAAACTATGTTATGATCTTCAGTACTAAGAAAAAATATATATTTTCTACCATTTTAAGAACTATTTAGATAGATTTAGATATGCTTGGCTATTAATTTTATTTTGTTAATTTTATTTATTACATTGCCTTTGATTTACCATGCTTTCTGTGCAAGTTTTTAAAAAATATTTACTATCATATTGTTCACTGGACTCTGGTTATCAGGTAGCACAAAATGTAAACAAAAATTAAATGAAAAAGCATAACACAACATTATAAGACGAACACTTGCCTTTTTCTGTCCTGTGATTTTTTTCAGAACTCTTTATTTATTTAAAATATTTGTAATCTATGTTTTTCAAAACAGTTTGACCATACCGGCAGAAAAAATAAAATTTCTCTGAAGAATAAGACACCGATGATAATTTCAGGAAAAAGCAATACCAACTAATGTGATTGTGACAATGTATTCATTGCTTTTTGGTGCAAATCTCAACCCTTTAAGCAATGCATACTTTTACTGTGGAACTATATGCAGAGTTAGAATAAAAAAGCATTCATAAATCTTTCTAAATCCTGATTAGACTTCTTCCTTTTTTCACAGCATCCATTAAAAACTCTTGTATATTACAGTGGTTTGAGGCTATTCTTACAGTCCTGCTCTGATTTAATAAGATTAATGACAGAAAATTAGTCAAGACAAGTGTTTGCCTGTTTGGTTTATCCTTCTGGGGTTAATTTAGAGGAGGAAAATGTTCCTCTGTCATGTTATTTAATTAGTAATAGGCAGAAAGATTTTTTTTTCAAAAATGTTTTACTTGTATATTGAAATTATTTGTAGCTCAAAGGCCTTCTTGTCACTGCAAAGAACTAAATTAGAGTTTGTCTGACTCCTATCATTCACATTTTTCTTTGGCACTAGCAATGTTAAAATGTTCAATTATATTTCAGAAACTAAAGTTCTAACTCTTAGAACTGTTTATCTTGACAAAGTTATTTTTTTCCAGACTAATACTATGAAACATAGTCATCTGACTAAGTAGACTGCTGAGTCTGATCTTGAGAAAGCATTTTACAAATCAATAACATAAATTGTTTTATTTTATTCTTTATTTAAAAGCATAATTTCTATGTTCCATCAGGATTTTAAAGTTAAAACGACATGCAATATATAGGTAATCCTCATTTAGTGACTGCCTCATTTAGCAACCATTCACAGTTACAAGGGTGATGAAAAAGTAACTTTACATTTATGACCTAAGCAAGTCTGCAAAGCTAAAGAAAGCTGAAGTAAGGTCAAAAAAATAATTGTGGTTTCACTTAGTGACTGCTTTGCTTAACAAATAAGTTGATGGTTCCTTACTGTGGGATTATGAATGGCTGCTGTATGGTGCAGTCACTAAATCAGGAATAGCTGTATTCAAAACTGGTTTCACTTCACAAAGTAGTAAATAGGTGGATGGATAGAATTTTATTCACCTGTAACCATGTGGTTAGCTTTACGCAAATAAATTATTTATTTCTAGATCAGGATAAAAGAGATGGAACAAAGAAACACACCTCCTTTGTTCACATCTTCACTGTTATAAATACAAAAATACTTAGTACTAGTGTTACCATCCAAAGATGCCTCCCATGAACACTGCTTTATTGGATTTTGGCATATGTATGTATGTATGTATTATCTTTAAATTTCACCAACATATGAAGAGACAGGCATTCTAATTACAGGTAGTCATCAATTTACAATCATTTGCTTAGGGACTGTTCAAAGTAACAAATGACTTATAACAGTCGCACTTAACAACCGTTGTAGCATCCCACAGTCACATGAGGAAAATTTGCGCCCTTGTCAATTGGCTTGTATTGATGATGGCTGCACTATCCTGGGGTCATGTGATCATGTTTGCGACCTTCCCAATTATTGTCCGACAAGGAAAGTCAATGGGGAAAGCCAGATTCACTTAATAACCATATTATTAAGAACTCCAAGTGATTTGCTTAACAACCGTGGCAAAAAAGGTTGTAAAAGAGGGTGTGACTCACTTAGCAACTGCCTTGCTTAAAGTGGAAATTTGGATCTCAATAAGTCAAGGACTAGTTGTATCTGTGTCTGGTTTCCACAATGATCAGAAGAAAACTGGATGCAGCATGAAGACATCTGTATTGTAATATGCATACAATTACCTCTTACAAATTAGCTACTTTAACTCCCCAACCTCAAATATATTTCATGTATGGACATGCATTTCTATGTTCTTTTTTCTATATTTAAAAAGTTAATTAATTTAGCTCACTTTATTTTTAATTGAATCCTATATCCAATCCATCTCTGTCTTACATCAATTTGGACAGTTTATTGTTAACTGAAAGATATTTTCATTTCAGGTATGAGGTATTAAAAATGAATTAATTAATGGTGAAAGAAATTAGCAATGTAAATTTTTCTAATCATGCTAACATTAGGAACAGTTGAACTAAATTCCAATGGTAAGCAAACATACAGCCTGTGTTTGCATGTTTTTCAAAACATAGTCTAGTGTACAATAATGAACATAAGATTATGGCTTATTTGTTTTCTTTTCCCCAATCACTTCCTTTGTTATGTTTATCAAGAGAAATAATAGTAACCATTAAGTTTGGGGGACTTAAATAAAACAACAGCATTTAGTGATCTTGGTTTGTCTCAATAAAACAAAACATACACGAGCCACCATTTTACCTAGAAGTACAAGCTGAAAATGGAAACTAAAGCATTAAAACTTTTGGCAAGGCAGTAATATAAAAGGAAAGGAAGAAAATATGATATTGTGGTTCAGGCACATTATATTAAATGTATCAGTGATTCTCAGAATCTCATATTGGTATCGTGGGAAAAAGTATTCCTCATCCTTCTTTTTTCTAATCGAGTTTGACTTGCTTATGCATGGTCACCAGAAAAGACACAGAAGCAGAAAATGGTAAATATAATAAACCAAAATATAAACCACAGAAAGTATTCACGAAGTGAGCCTAATTTTATTATCTGAGTTAGAGAAATATTTCAGTTTTGCAATAAAACCACTGTATATAATATGCAGTATATATTGAGCTTTATTGCCTCAACATTTTTATGGCTAAATAGGATGGCAATTACTGAGGGGTGGGAGAAAAGTTGACATTACTGCGGACACTGAAAATTCAAGTCTACTGAGTGGTACTATTTACTATTCTGGTTGGTTACCAGGAAAAAAAATTGGATTTAGGGAACTGGGGAATAATACATATATATAAAAATAATACATATATATAAACAATAATTTTACTTTGATAATTAATTTACTATGATATAGTACAATCCCAAAGCAATTATATAGTTACTATATAAACTATGAAGTAGTAAATTAAGCTAATCCTACTCTTTCATACTTTCTTATCACTATCTCATAATTTTTAAATTCATTAATAACTTTTTTTTTAAATTAATGAGTGCCAAATTTTACCAGGAAGGACTATCAGACACATACTAGTTAGCTATCTCGAAACTGTTAACTGCCTTCTTTTATTCCAAATCTAGATGTGAATAATTTCACTACACTAATTTGTTTTGGGATTTTTTTTAATGGCAAAGTAGAACACAAATTCAAATAATGTTAACAAATGTGAAATATTCTGTAGAGCAGGGGTGTCCAACCTTGGCAACTTTAAGACTTGTGGACTTCAACTCCCAGAATTCCTCAGCCAGCTGGCTGAGGAATTCTGGGAGTTGAAATCCACAAGTCTTAAAGTTGCCAAGGTTGGGCAATCCTGCTGTAGAGCTTGTTTTTCCTTCTTGATTCTCTTTGAAAGTTCAAAGCACATTGTGTTTAAAGAACAGAACCTGCTTTCTAGCTATATTCCTTTTTTTTAGTACATCTGCCAGAGATTTTGCTATGTCTAAAAAAGCCTGGCAAAAGCTGTCATTCGGATTAGTCTAGATTAGCATAAAGTTTCTTACTGACAATTAACATTAACACACATCTCAAACTTTCAGAAAGGGATCATTTTAAAACCAAATAAACACTAAATGTAATTTCATAGTTGTTCATTACTATACAGCATATACATGTTTTGAGATTAGGCAGAACTTTCTTTTTCTTAGTAAAGAGTGATATGTCTTCAAACTAGAATGAAATATAATTGAAATTCAAATTTTATAAACATCAGATGAAGGAGAAAACATATATCGAAAAATGCCATAAAGTTACAATCAAATAAATGGACATGAATGAATAATCATCATGTGATATCATTGTCATTTCGGGCCTTTACTTACACAATAGTTTTACCAATGTTCTGAAATGCCTTCTCCACAAATTCACGGACACTGTGGACCTCACCAGTAGCTATGACAAAATCCTCTGGTTCACCCATCTGCAACATTAGCCACATTGCCTGTGAAAAGAAAAGTAAATTCCGGTTAGTCACCAGGATAGAAATCAAGAATCTGTGAGTTCTAGTATGACCTTAGCTACAAAAAGCTGGTTAAGTGACTTTGGGTCACTTATTCTCTCTCAGCCCAACTCACCGCACAGAGTTGGTTTTGTGGGGGAAAATAGGAGGAGGAAGGAGTATTAGATATGTTTGCCACTTGAATTATTTACACGGGAAACAATAATAATCAAATGGGGCATAAATAAAATAAAATAAATAAAATTTTCTTAATCTTCTTTGGCACTTTATATTGTAAAATAGCCAAATCTGATTCTAATGGACAGGTTCAGATCCTTTTCTTGGCAACAACATGGAAGTGGCTTCTAGGACTTTTTCCCCCTTTACTTCTCAGTTTAACATCTTACCTGCATACTTATATTATTCCACTTTGGAATAAGCAATGATATACAAAGCAGAAAAAAGAAGTAAAAAATAGTAAGCAAAGACATTAAGATATATTTTTGTTGTTTTCAACCATTTAGTCGTGTCCGACTTTGGTGATTTTATAGGAAAGGGCTCTCCATGCTACCCTATCAAGCACAGCTTCTTTCAAGTGTTGTATGTTCAACTTTACATCAGATTTGATGTTATCAAGCCAGCGTGTTCTTTGCTTGCCCCTTCTTCTTTGTCCACTAACAATTCCTAACATCATCGCCTTCTCCAATGAATTTGTAAGCATAACATGGGCAAATTAAATCAGACATAGTCTTATTTATTTATTAAAGTATATGGATTTCATTTTTATATTCCCTATCCAACAATCTGAAATCTAGGTCCTTCTAGTTTTACAGACGTACAACACATCCATTCTTACATTTCATTTGGTAATGCCTGCTCTTTTAATCTTACTCTTTTTGCATTCTATATGCAGTAGTTATTATTTTAAAGGCCAATTATAGCTTTAGCCTACTGTGGTTTTCATTTATAGAGGTGGTGTAGTGTTTTTTGTCCCAAAGGTGCTTTTCTAAAAGACAACTGGATTTTCTTGGTTTTTTTTTTCCCACTGAAAACATTTCATTTCTCATTCAAGAAGCTTCTTGAGTTCTGATTCTTGGATGAGAAATGAAATGTTTTCAAGGAAAAACACCCCAAGAAAGTCCAGTTGCCTTTTGGAAAAGCACCTTCAGAACAACCATGACCTGGATGATCTAGAATCCCCATAGACACTGTTTGTATCTGTAAACCAACTACAATTCATGAGTTTTGGGACAACAGATCAATTTCATAAATGAACAAATCATAACATTCTTGCAAAAGTAAGATCACTCTTGTCATAATATGACTAATATGTCCCAAACTTAAAACCCAATTCTATTCAGGCTTTCTTATGCTGTTCTAAATAAGTTAGAATCTTTAGCCTGCAACTCACCAATGGAGAGGTCAATGTAAAGTACTGATACACAGACTGTATTTGCAAAATATTACTTAGTTTATATTAGAGGAAGAAATAGATGGGTTCTTAATTTTTTTTTTCACAAATTATATATCTCACTGCAATATACGAACACTTATCTGTATTATATATTTAATTTATCCCAAATTTATCATCAATAGTCATGTAAAGATAAAAGTTTTAACCTTTCTGGAAAACCAGAAGTTTATCCATAAGCGTATTCAATTGTTCAGAAATAACTGTTTGTTTATTTTCTACCAACAGTGCTAGTTGCCCTTGTAATCTGGGACATAACAAAGTGGACAAACTGTGAGCGGAACAGATGGTAATGTTCCAGGGACAAATATACCATTTGTTATGGACAAATGGACCATCAGAGTAGTGCCTTCTGAGCATACTGAAAATCAAATCAGATTGATGTAACCTCTAAGTGCTAAACAACATAAATTCTTCATTCTATTAGGGGTTTTTTTGTTCTTCCAATGGCATTTCCCTTTGAATATTTTTTACATACAGTTGTTATGCAGTTTAAGAACACTTACACTTTGAGATTCACTTTGCCCAAATAGCGTGGAATTTCTTTCATCAATTATGACTTATAACTATCTATTTCAATTACCAAAAATAAAAGTCGTTGTTATAGTCATAAACATATAGGATAAAAAAAAGATGTTTTATAATGAACAAAAGATGGACGGCTATATCCAGGTTTTAAATAAATAAATGCAAATATCCATTATAAGGCACATACAGCTTCACCTATTTTATTCAGCTGGACCTGTTGGTATAAATGTGGTTTCAGTACTAAACAGTTAATACAGAGAAAACAAAGAAGAGTAATTATAACAATAAATATCTTCAGCATCCCACAGTAGGTTAGTAACTGAGCCTGGAACAGAACTTCGGGTTTCTAGACTCCCAGTCTAGTACTCAATCAACCAGACCACACTGCTATATATCTGGAAAAAAACTTACTGCTGCTAAGTCCATTCAAAATGAATGAAATATTTTTAATCCCTTTGTGAAAGAAACAGAGAGCTACCTGTAAAGTTGAATTCCTTTTTAATAAATAATCAGCATGCAAACACAATAATTCAAACTATCCCCATATGGTATAAAGGGGCTGTTATCTTGTAGGATAACCCACAATGCTATTTGCATTGACCTCGTCACATCACATTTAAAGAAAACAACTTTAGTAGGTCCCCAGATGCTAGTGGATACTCTGCAAATCAGATTAATGTAAGCTCTGGGACAGCTCAGTTACTTTTGGTAAATACCACCTGAACTGTTCAGATTCCACTCCCATTCATCAAATCGAAACTATATACTAAATACAGGTATGCTCATACAAGTATTGTAGTTGCAAGTCAATTTTACAATTAAAAACTAAAGCTTGAGCTTAGTAGTATCTTCCAGTTCTGCAGCTGAACTAGTAGTTTGGATGCAGTTAATAACTGAATAAATATATGGGATGTCTTTATATTTGTATTCTATGTCAGATGTGATATCTTAGCCATTTCTTATTAGGAAACAATATCTTTGATTTTATTCTAATTAATGTACATGCTTAATTAAGAGTTTTCAACTGGAAGGTAAAATTTAAACTTGACATACACATGTCTTTGAAAGGCAGCTTTAATTCTAAACTCTTACTGTTTCTTCATTTATACATAGATGTTTTTAGATGCACAAAAGGTAGAATAAGCTAACATTTAAAGATACACTTCCTAGATTACAGTGGATATCTTGATCATCTTATTATATACTGTACTTTCGTATTTGCAAGAGATGTTCTCATGCTTTGAAGAAAACCTCTAATAATTATCAATGGAAAATGCAGAAATACTATAAGCCTAAAGGCTAATATCTAATTTTCTCCAAATATGATTTAAATTAATATAATACCAAATTCAGGTCATACAATAACTTTTCATTATTTCTTACTAACATCATTGTTCATTATGTGTATACAGTGGTGCAGTAATATGTGCTGCATTACCTGGTTCATAAAATAGTAAAGCCATAAAGATTACATAGTTGACATATAAGGTTATTAATCACTCCAGCAACTTTCATATTCTATAATTTACTGCATTATACCCAACATATTAAAACCCTTCAAGATAAAATTTCTAAAGCATATCAGTGCGACTCACCATATACAAGACTGCAATGTATGAATAAATAATTTCTGTGTGATGTTCTATACATTTCTGATGTAAATTTCTGATGTGTACTATACATTTCTGATGTGTTCCAATGCTCTTTTAACTTTGTATCAAATGCATAATAAACAATAAAATTTATCAAATATTATATAATTAATAAATGTTTAGCTTAAGCTAGAGTTGCTAATTCAAGCATATTTAAATATATAGTTTCATAGCTTCAACTTTGATTTATCTTTTTACAATTGCTTATTTTACAATATAGTTACTGACCATGAATATATATAGTTACGTCTTATTAAAAAAGAAGGGATAAAATATAATAATAATAACAACAGCAGCAGCAGCAAATAGTTAGGAAACCAGTTATGTAGAAATGCGTGCGCTTTCCTACTCAGTTATCAAACATCACGAGTTTGCTCTTCCCATCTACACTAAACAATTGATTCTTGAGTCATTCATTTTTGAGTTGATATTGTAGCAAGTTCAGGATTAGACTAAACACAAACAAGAAATACTGCAACTGTTATGGAATTGATTACTGGTTTGATAAAGGAAAAAAATCTTTGTTTAAACTTCAATGGAGTATTATGAATAATCACTGATTGCAAATATAGAACATATGACATGCTAAATTAGAAGATAAATGGTCCTGTGTGCAGTGTGATAATGTTGCTTTAATTGCTGCAAAGCTTCAGCCTAGTGGATCCCATCATAATGCTAGACCATGTCCAGAACACAAAGGCCTCTGTGCAATAGGTATTCATCCGTTCATCTCTTTATACAGCTGTGGAGTGTTTTGGTCCATTTGTTCTCTGATGGGGCTGCGCAACTGAGCTAAAAGTTCAGCAATTCTCACCTTCCTGTTCACATGCTGAACACTGTGACCCGTGACATGGCTAGGCCTCAATCTGTGATAAAATTCACCGCTTGACTTTGGCTGCCTTTTAACTATCATGAGGTTACACAGTAAAGGCAAAGACAGAATTTTGTAAAAGTTATTAACAAAATAATCCAATAGAACACTAGACTTTTATGAATACATAGTTCTCCAAGTGGTTTTCTTATCTGTAATATTATATCATTGTTAAACTTGATGATAGATTAGTGATAATAACAGAAAGTAAAATAAATCCATAGACCAGCTGAATTTATCTCTGGACTTCAACAGCGAAATTGCCTCTTTAATGCTTGAGATTTTTCAAGAATTCCAAATATGAGTTTGTAATCTTGTATGGGGAAGTAGACAAAATCCAACTGTGGTGTGAAGTCCATAGCTCATTTTTCATATGTGACCCCATTAATTTTTGATTCACAGCAATGAATACTATGTAGGCATATGGGCATATAATATGTCTATCATATGGGCATTTTCATAATTATTTTCTTGCATTTATGGTTTGCATGCAAATCAGAAATAGGTTCTCAACACTTTTTGAAAGATGTAATAACATAGCCACAATGATGATCAAAGGCAAGATTTTTAAACTTACAACATGGATCCCAGGCTTGATTTGTAAACAAATAAATGGAAAATAAAATGAGCATGGGAATTCATTGCTGACATTCTGTTAACAGAATAAGTTGTTATGCCAAGGATATTACACTAGTATTCCTGGCTAAGTTTGGCAGTTGAAATGGTTTGATGTCAGCAGATAAGTCAGCATTCATATAGGCTAACACCCTTGTAGAAATAACCTGTTTTCTCTCCCTCTCTCCCTCCCTCTCTATGTAACATTTCAAGCAACTGTAGCTATGTCTCACCAATCTAGTATACCAACCAAAACTTATTAACTGTGCTGTCATCCATTAATGCAACTCTTGTTAATCAAGGCTCACTTTAACTACATTTCTTGCCTCCTTACCATAAAGGAAGCATTTATGTGGTCATGGTAGCAAGATCGACCTGCACAGTGTCTTGACTGTGGTATAAACCTTGTGAAACCTTGCAATTGTTCATTTCCTCAATTATTTCTAATTCTTTGTGACCCAGGATTATTTGTCAGTGCTTGTTTCTTTGACTTGCAGAAACTTATACTTGTGTCATCAGAGATAGTATCTATAGTAGAGCAGATTCTGTTATACTATCACATTGATCATGATACAATATTTAGAAATAGCAGTGGACACCATCATTTTAATGATGGTATTAATCTCATTTACAAGTATATGAACTTCCATGACTGGAGCATGGAAAGTAAAGATCAATATCTGAGAGAAATGAAATATAAAAATTATAGCCAGTCATACTGTAATTGCTTCATTATTTACAAACGGTTTTGTAATCACACAGACTTTTTAATCTTATGTTTTCTGCTCATAAAAAGTAATTTTAAAACCACGTCTATCCATATTACTGGAACTAGTTAAAAATTGTAATGAATGTTCCCTGTTGCGATTTATCTTTGAAATGCATTGCTCAAGATAAGCCAGTTAAAGACCAATGACACAGTATAACAGAAAAATTGGAATGTTTTCCAGTATTTTTGAAATTATATGGGACGTTATGCTATTAGATTTGGTTATATGGCTACCACCAAAGTAGATATGGGAATAAAGGTTTTTTGTTAGGTGCCATCCCTTTCTGGTTTCAGGTAAGAGGTTTATTTGTAAATAATGACATATCTCCTATACAAGTTCTAAGAGAATGAAGTACCCTTGTCCTTAAAGGCCTGGGAGCCCTGATCAGTAGCTTTAGCTAGAAATATTAAACAAATGATAAGCCTTTATTTCCTCTTTTATACCTGTCTTATATCTGCTCTATGGAAATAATTCCCTCTAACCCTCTCAATTAGCTTCTTCACTTACAGTATGTACTTGCCAAATAGATAAGCTGAAACATATTTTCCTACAAATAATTATATTTTTTCCTGTCAGTAACCTGCTTTAAATATGGCCATTGGGCTCAGAACAACAGTTCTGCTCTTGTAAAAATAAAAAGTTTTGGGGGACCTCAATGGAAGGGAAACCAATGCAGTTTCTTAGCATGCTCTAATGCTCAGGAAGGACAATACTAAACAAACCATAGTAGTTTTTTTTTCTCCTTGTAAAACTCCCTGGACTATGTAATTCAATAACCGGCAATAGAAGAATATGCTTAAGAATAGAGGCAGTATGAACTCTGAGAAACATTTGCCCTTAATTCATTCTAAAATTTTCATCTTTTGCTTCGAGTGAATGCACAATGCCCCTACTGTATTATCAAACATAAATTCAATGTTGTCTTCTTCCTGGTATCAGTGAGTGTCAAATTATTGTTTCTTCAACATACAAAAGTATTTGTGGAAGGCTTTATTTCTGATCTTTAGAAATTTTTGCCAGAGGCAAAATGAAACAGAAAGCTGTTTGTTGGGAAAGTTCACTGACAAAAGGAGTTTAATATATATGTCACCCTTCATTTTTTTCTTCTTCTTTTTTTCTTGTAAAAGTTCAGAATGATTTTTTATACAGGTGTTTTGTGTGCATATATGCGTGGATGGGTGGTGTATCCTCTTCTGAAACCATGGTGTATAGATAGTCCTCAACTTATGACCACAATTCAGTCAAAAATTTGTGTTGCTAAATGAGACAGTTTTTTTAGTGAGTTGGTCCCATTTTATGACCTTTGTTGCCACAGTTATTAAGTGAATCACTGCAGTTGTTAAGTTAATGAAATGGTTAAGTGAATCTGGCTTCCCTTATTGACTTTCCTTGTCAGACGGTTGCAAAAGGTGATCTTATAACCTCGGGATGCTGCAACCGTCTTAAATACGAGACAGTTGCCAAGCATCCAAATTTTGATCCTATGACCATGGGGATGCTGCAACAGTCATAAAGCAGTGTGAAAAACAGTCAAATGCCACTTTTTTCAATGCTGTTATAACTTCAAATGAAGTTGGTCACTAAACGAAAGTTGTAAGTTGAGGACTACCTGTAATAGCTTTTTAAAAATGTTTCCTATAAAATTTAATATGCTTAAGGAATTAAAAGAAGTCTAGGTGAAGAATTGAATCTTAATCTTATTTTAAGATTTATTTTAAAACTGTACTTTTGAAACAAATCAGCACTGTTTATTTAAAAAAAGATGATTCTGAAAGATGCTGATGATAAAGAAAGCAGAGTACTCTTAAAACAGTAGTATTGGAAAGAATTAATGTGTGATGCACTTATTTACCAGACTATTGTCACATATTCTATATCCATTAAAGAATATCTATACTTTCTGAAGTCTTAACTGTTAAGAGACTGTAGCTATAGCTGTCCTGTTTAGTTGCCATACCAATAGTGAATCGTCCATCTACTAATTATCAATAACAATTCATGAAAAGATTTCAAGGTAATACATAGCCTAAAGAATTTTGTACCTTAAGTAGATGTACCTGGCCCCATTCTTGACTAAGCTTTTAGGAAACTTTTAGGAAACGTTCTATTCCAGTAAGCTGCACTCAATTGTCTATTTTGATTGATTTTGACGGATCTCTTTTACTTCAATGTCTACTCGCTTTGTGCTTACTGTGTTTTTAATATTAAAAATAGAAAAGAGGAGCATAATTTGCTTTCATAAATAAGGCTGCGATCAAACCTGCTCTATATGAAGATTTAACTGAAAGAAGCATCTGAATATGTCACAGAGAAAGATCATGACATCAATTTACTGAAAAACCAAAATGTAAACAACATCAGAAACCTGAAGCAGAAGGATTTTTGATGCTTGGAAAATCATGACCATCAAGAAGAATCAATACACAATCTTCTTTCTTGAAATCTTTGTTGCTAAACCAAACTATTATTGTTATTATTATTATTTCCAAAAATATGAAGAATGATTCCAAGTTTTACCCTACATGAAATTCAGAAGAAATATTTTTAAAGAATCAACTTGCATAGTTTTCAAGTATTAATTTTCTCATATTATTTTCTCTTATATACAAATAAAGCACAAATATTCTATTTTTTAAAAAATCCAAAAACCTCAAAAGCAGCCACCCTATTTAATCAACTTAATCACTGTATGAGTGAAGGGTGGTACCCAGAATGTGGTTAGACTTGGCAGACATTGGAATGAATGCTAGGAAAGGACTAGTCAAAGGCCATGTTTTCTTTTTTTTTTTTCTTTTTACAAAGAACCTTAGTCAACTTTCAAGGGAAGTATTGGTTTGTTGCTATAACAACTTAATCCCTTTAAAGCCATTCATCATGCAGGGTGTATTGATCACCATGATGCAAGAGCTGGGTGGCTGATTTGCTTGGTTCAGATTAAGGTATTCATGCAATGCTGTCTCAATTCTTAAAAGAAAATAGGATTAACCATGTACTTTGCACAAAGAGACCATCTCAATTTCAACCAGGAAGCATTATGGTTAATATAAAGGAAACAAAAAAGGAAAAAAGAAAGCACTTCAGCATCACTTGTAAATATATGGAGTTTAAATGAATATGTCTCATAAATATGCATACAGTATTCAAAACACAGACTGTGATGAAATTTTAAGGCTGAATACATAGGATACATATAGGATAAAGAAAGAATACTTAGGCTACAATTGTATTTATGAAACATGAACTCACCAAAAATTGTATATGCACTTTTTCTTTAATCACTCAAACAGTTCAATTAATAAAACGGGTTTCAAATGAGTTGAATTCATAAAACAAATGCTTCATTCGCTTTCAGGTTACAGAAGCACGTAGGCAGACCAGGACGTTCACTGGAACTACAATATGGTATTTTTTTCCTTTTCAATCTAGAGTTCTGACTAGAGGCAAAAAGTGGTCAGGCTCAAATTGTCCTACTTTAGACACATTATGCAAAGACTCCAGTTTTGATTGAGAGACCTCCTGCTTTGATACACTTGATAAGGCAGGAGAGACACCACCTGTCCAGAATGCCCACGCCCCACCCCATCCTCATTGGATTGATGGGCCAATGGTTTATGCCAGCGGGGAAATTCCATAAAAGAGGAGGGAAGCAAAGCCAGAGCATTTCACCACTGCCTGGAATATTACATTGTGTGCATACAAAACCAGGGCACTGTCATTCTGTATTAAGATAGGAATTCCTAGATTGGCACAAGAATATTATGGATATAAAAAAAGTTTACACACTTCAGTTAAAAAGCCAGGTTTTGGAGATGTAAAAAAAAATAAAAATCAGACCAAGATTTTTCTCCACCTTTCTCCAACATAAGCTGTACAATTCACAACTTCACAACCATGTTACTGTATGTTTTTATTGTTATTTTTCTTCCCCAGAGATTTCAATTTGTTTTTCAATTGAATTGCACAGCTTATATGCTATATTAAAAGTGGAAAAAAATTCTGAAGTGATTTATCTTGGTATGATTTTTTTTTTAACTTCTCCAAAACCCTGCTTTTTAACAGAGGTGTATAGACTTTCTCTATCCACTGTATATAATTTAGATTGCAGGTGAAAGTTTTCATTGTGACTCTATTTTATTTAATTTGCCTAGGAAAAAAAAGCTTCAGCTGACACCATAATTGACTAATTATTCAATTCATGTTGAAACTTGCTGTCAAATGCTACATCAGTTTTCATACATTATAGTCAAAGTGGTTATAGTGTTAGATTGTACTAGAAAGGCTGAGATTTAGGTTCCTGCTCAGTTTGTCTTACAAGGTTGTTGTGAGGAATAAGTCATCTTGGGCATATCATCTTGAAAAAGGGGATACAGGTAGTCCTTGACTTATAACAGTGACCATTCAAAGTTACAACACTGGAAAAAGTAACATATGGCCCTTTTCACACTTTGAACAATTGCAGCATCTGATCACATGACCAAAATTCAGACATGTAGCAATTGATTCATGTTTATGATGGTTGCAGTGTCCGGGGAATCATGTGAGCACCTTCGGCGACCTTCTGACAAGCAAAGGCTATGAGGAAGCCAGATTCACTTAACAACCATGGTAACATAACAGCTACAGTGATGTACTTAACTGTGGCAAAAAGGGTCGTAAAACGGGACAAAATTCACTTACCAAATGTTTCGCTTAGCAACAAAAATTTTGGGCTCAATTATGGCTGTAAGTCAAGGACTATCTGTATTCTGTCTTGATACCTGGGAATTCCTGAAGAGTCTGGGACTCCAGGGCATGAGGCAAACTCTATCTACCTCTGATAGGTCACCTGACCGAGCTATTAAAGCATAAGACTTTATCAGCAGTCAGAATGTTATGAGCAGCTTTAAACGATGTGTTTAAACATACTTATCAGTGCCTCATGAAGTCTGTTTGATCAAAGTTTATGTGAAGCTCATATAAACTTTAAGAAACCTCTAAAAGTAATGATGGGGTAATATTTTGACTAATTAAAATATTATGAAGTGAGCAAATGTCCACATTCTTCCAAACCAAAACTGGTTTCCTGGAGCCAGACCTAAAAATCTGATCATTACTTTGCAGCAAAGTACTGCTCCTAATTACAACACTAGCATTTAGGGGATGAGATTCTTCTGAGGAAGATCATAGATGCCTAACCCACTTCACAGCTTTGTTAAGATGCTAAAATAAAGAAAACCTCCCTGAAAATTTCCTTTAGCTTCTGGAGGAAAGACAGGATAGATTAATCTATCAAGTATTTAGAATATGTATATATTTAAACAAAAAAGTTTGCATTTTTTTAAAAATGCCAAATAAGAGAGATCTCCTTTTATATTTGATATAATTGATAGGAGGAGTATACATTATTTTTAAAACATATGTTCATAATACATCTGGAATATAGTAAACTATATTTTGAAAGGGAATTTGGTACTAAAGATGTATTTTCATTTGATAAAGAATGAAGATATATAAAAATGTGCAGCTATTATTTCTGAACTGTATTCTCATCAATTTTATTTGTACAATGATAGATTTGTTCTTACTAAACCACTTAAGTCTAGATTATTTTGAAGTAAGGCAGATTCATGTCTTCATTTTGCCCTGGGTAGTTTGTAACAGATTTCGTGAAAAGAAAAAAAAGAAAAAATCCCCCCTGAGATGTGGGAGTATCCTCTGCGGTTGAAAAATAATACCCTTAAACATTTAAATCAACTTTATCCCAGAAGGAACAAGGACATGTCTGTTAGAAGTCTTCCATGAGTAACGAAATTAAGTAAAAGTAAAGTATTGCAGGATTGTGTAAAGTAAAAAGTATTGCAGGATTGTGTAAAGTAAAAAGCATTGCAGGATTGTGCTCTGAGAAACAAACATTTGCCATAATACAACTCAATATGCCCATACATTTACATCAAATTATACAACTGCTAATGAACAGTTAAACCTTCTCATTCAGTATCTTTAACTTAAAGCAACACAGGGGAAAGGCACTGGAGTGAAACAAGATCCATTATTTTCTTGGACTGCTCCTTCCATTTATCTGATGTATCCCACACAAACAGTGTAAATCAGACCTCCCTTGAATTCCACTTTTCCACTGCAACTCTTCCCAGTCCCCGTGGTGAACCCCTGAGTCAAGCCAGATGGGATTGGTAGAGGGATGTCAAGGAAGTGCTGAAAAGGTGGCTTGGGTCTCTGGCAGATAGTTTGGAGCTAGTTTCTCAACAAATCTCTGGGGGCTCTTGTTTTGCAATTTCTCAGGAATGTTTAATTCTCCTCATCCCTTCCCGGAGTCTCTCTGGAGGGGTCATGGAGGCCTGTGACATCCCTGGAGGGCACTGCCTAACTAAATTAGCATGAGATAACTTCGGACTGTCTTCCAAACAAGAAAATAGAAGGGAGAGAATTTCATTAAAAGCAGAAGTCTGGGGGATCCAAGTTAATCCCAGCCCTGAGCAGCAGCAGAAAAGTTTTGTGTTTATATATGACTTCAGTCTCTGTTAGAGTTCACTGCCTATAATATAAAGCTGCGTTAAGTGCACGACTTGACCTCAGTTGACCAAATTTTGGTTTTATAATAAAGACAAAAGTGAGTTTGGTGGCTTTAAAGAGTTTGATTAGCAGCTGTTCAGCCTATTTGTGTGTCATTCTGTCAAGTGCAGATATCCAATGGCGAAAGATAAACATTTTCAGTGCTTCAGTCTTATATGAGCTTTTAGAACAGGAAACATGAGCAGTTTAATATGCAGGCCTATTAGAACTCATATATACAATTGCAGATTTCAGTTTTCATTAGTAAAGCAAATACAATATACCTCCAAAACTCACATGGACAATTCAAACAGGCACTTTTATGCCCTATATGTGGAAAATAAACCTGTTCTCAGAAGTATGAAAATCCTAAAGTGATTTTATTCCAAACTCTTAGTACAGAACATTTTTCAGTACAGCAAAATACAATATCCAATTTTAAAAATATCTTAAAATAAAATACAGTATTTTTTAAAAAAAATAGCAAGTCAAAAACCTTATTACACTCCAAGAAAAAATAATTAAAGTTACTGTCCAGTGTGGACAAAGGCTTAAGGACAGTAAAGAATATTTGTTGCTAGAAAGCATATTTTGTTTATTTATTCATTTTTTACTAGCCTTTCTGAGGAAGAAACCTGCAGTTGAGAAAGAAGACTTCTGAATTTCTCATTATTGTTGATGTATGACCCACAAATAGAAGTGAGATGTAGAGGGGAACCTATCATGTTTCAGATATTCTGAGAAGTAAGCTTCCTTATTACTGGGCCTGCTGGGAGTTATAGCCCAACGACAACTCTCTGTAATAAAATACTCAGCAGAGGAAAAAATTTTCTGAGTAGCACAGGATTTCTACTTTCATTCATTTCTAACTAGTACTTGGATTGCACTCTTGCTTGTTCCTAATAGAAATGTAGGATCATAGCACAAGAGATATGTAGTGCTTATTATCCAAGTGTTGCATGCATATTCAAGAACAATGAACTCGTATACATTTCTCTAAGGTTATGATGATGTAATTTAATTTTAATTTAGAGGTTATGTTACCTCTAACAGATCTATAGCAGTATACATAAAAGTAGCCCATGTACAATAGAATTTTAATTAATTTTAGTTAATTGTATTTTCTTTCTCTGAAAATTTTGTCATATCTTTTTCAGATTGGATTGGATGTAGTTCTCATACACAACGTGTTGTAACAAGTATTTATAGTCTAAACAAAAACAAATCCTACTTTAAAAAAAATCTCAGGGAAGAACAAACTGGATCCAGTCTTCTTTTCCTTATTCCCATGCCCTACTATTTCTGATGTGTGGATTTGGGAAACATTCCTATTCTAAATGTTTGTTTTCTAAACCTTACTAAACCAGAGATAAATATTCCAAAGTACAGTGATAACTTTTGAGAGAAAGATCATTACCATTTAGGCTCATCGCCTGAGTACTCTTCACACACTCTGCTTTCTTGTTCTGAATCAGACACAGACTCAGAAATATTCAGGAAGTATCAGTTTTTTGGGAAGCAAGGGGTAGTTGCTGCACAGGCTCCATCTTAATTATTTCCTGGAGGGCTGTCTGAGGACATTTTTCATCTTAAGTTAACTACTCAATGTTCTCTGTCTTATTTCCACTAGGCAACCCCTATAAGTCATTTTAATTAAGTATGTGAGTTGTTAAATTGCATAAGACTTAGCAGAAAAAAAGTATTTGAGTTAAGATAGCAAACAGCATCAGTACATCATATTTAAAAAAACATTTACTATCTATTATACTCCATTGGACACTCTCTATCATTAAACAAAGCTGGTTTTTAAAATTAACTTCAATAGTTTTGGTAATTACAAAAGTAATAATTTCTGGCCTTGTTTAAGTTGCATATTTTGCAATGTACCATTTTTCTTTTTTGTTCTGCCCCATGCGATCCATTTGCTGTCTTATCTGCATGTGAAAACATTATGAATCTATAAAAGATAATGACGCTTTTCTCTTCCATCCCCCGCTTCATTAAAAATAAAGAAGAGGTTTACAATTGATATATTTAGTGTTAAATCACATACAGGTAGTCCTTGAGTTATGATGGTAATTGGGATTGGAATTTCCACCCCTAAGCGATGCAATCATTAACGTGCAACATCATGTGACTGCATCACTTAGTGACAGCAGTCCCTGTTGCCTTCACTAAGTGAGAATGGTGGATCATTAAGTGAGAATCTCCTCACAACTTTCTACTAATTTCTCAAAACCAGTCAGTAGTTTGAAGCCAGCAGAAAGTTGCAAGTCACAGGTGGCAAGAAAGTAGGCTGACAAGAGGGATAAGAGGCTTCTGCCAGGAGGGAGAGGGAGTGAGGGGACACGTGGATGGTGGGAGAGGCATGGCACAGGCTGGCTCATAAGTGGTAGGGGAGACACAGCGGTAGGGCTTTGGATAGCTGCTGCCAAGGTGAGGAAGGATGAGTGAGTGGTCATGACTGCAGTGAAGCTTGAGGGTGTGTGGGTGAGGGAGAGTAATCTTGCACACACAGCATTATCATCATATTCACAACTTGATGAAAAAAGGCCCTCAACGTGTAGTCCTTAATGGAATTATGTCTACATGAAGGAAAGCACGCAGTAGAGTACCTCAAGGCTCTGTTTTAGGCCTATTATGGGTAATCCTAAACTTACCACAGTTCATTTAGTGACTGAGGAATATAAGGGGAAAAATTCTGCCTCTGCCTATCAGCATCCATCAGTATTCATCTGGCTAGCATCCTGTCAGCGTGTGAGAGAGTTGAGGTTTGTTTGGAAACGGAAACAAAATTTGCTGAGTGAGCAAGGAGCCTGGGTGTGGCTTAGCTCAACTGTTCTGTACTAAAGCTGCTTGGTGCTGCGAAAGTAAAATTGAAACTAAAACTCCTCTCCTCTGCTTATATTTTGCATTTGGAACAGATTTCTTTTCAGGTGGGGAAGGGGAGTAGAACTCCTTAGCATCAGAGTGTGTTAATAATAATATAAGAAATACTAATGTTTAGATGGTCATTTCGAAAAATCATTTCTTAGTGAGCACCTAGAAGCCAAGGGGAACATAGGTGCCAAATTTCAAGTTTGTAGTTTGTAATTTCAAGTTTTTCAAGCTTTATGGTTCTGGAGATTTTGTGATGATGTGTGAGTAGTATTTCGCTTTTATATAGAGAGAGATATAATATATAATAGTGTATACTTTAATAATATTATTGAATTTTTGATTAAGATATGTTGTAGGTTATACTTGTGTCATGGATTACTGGAAAGCATAAACCAGGAAAGCACAAAGCAGCCCCAAAAAAAAAAAATCAAGTCCCTTGTGAACCATTACTTGAACGGAAAATCCACTCAATGTAAATTCTACCTTGTCAATCTAAAAATCTATAATTTTGCTAATATAAACACATGCTCCATAGGATCTTTTGTATAAGCCATCAATCTCTCTTTAATCAAATTTTCTAGCTCTTGATGTGGAAAGCTATTATATATAACCTTATCATAGGCCTTATACAGTAATCATCTCATACAGTCTGTAGAGTTGATGAATACAACTAATTTGTTTAAAAATGTGAGGGTAATTGTTTAGTATAACTTAAGAAATCCTTCTCTTGTAACAAGAAAATATAAAAAATGTCAGGCTAGCAGTGGAAATAGTGTAGTTAAAAAAGAAGAGGAATAAGAGTAAATGAAACAGACTTAATACAAAAATGAGAGTGAGAATGCAAAAGAAAGAGAATGAGGACAACTTAGTTTGAGAGTGAATGAATATCATGAGCAGCAAAATATATATGAAGGAAGAGTTAAAGAGAATAGAATAGAATAAAATTCTTTATTGGGCAGGTGTGATTGGACACACAAGGAATTTGAAAAGATACATTCGTCAAGAGTCAAGAATCATAAGGTAGGACACTTAATAATAGTCATACGGCACAATAAGCAATCGAATCATACTAGGAAACAGTCAATATAAATTGTAAATATACAAGCGACAAAGTTACAGTCATACAGTCACAACTGGGAGGGAATGGGTGATAAGGAGTGATGAGCAGATTAACAATAATAGTAATGCAGACTTTGTAAATAGTTAGACAGTGTTGTGGGAATTAGTTGTTTAGCAGAGTGATGGCCTTCAGGAAAAATTGTGTCTAGTTGTTCTGGTGTGCAGTGCTCAGGAATCGCCAACCTTTTGGACCTCAGGGACCACCAAACTCATAATTTTAAAACCTGCAGACCACTAATATGAATCCAGCATGCTGCTCACTGAAGTGCCTGGACTCCCACTGATGGGATGAGGTTCTTCAGGCATTTAGCTTGGCTGCTTGTTTCTGCAATCTTAAACCTCAAAGAGTCATTTGGATCTGTTTCCCACAGAAAACAAAACACTGGAATCTCTCATTTCTCTTTCCCTCCTTCCCTCTCATATCTCTCTCTCTTTCCTCCCTCTGTCCCCAGGGGTGGGGAAAAAGGAACCTCTGAACTGGTGCTGGGTGGTAGGAATCTGATGTCCGGAGGCTTACGAGCCACATGCTAAAGATCAGGTGGCTGGTGGGGAGGTGGGGCAACAGGGATGATACCAGTGGTGAATGGACTGATGCACGTGGGAGATCGTGGTATTGAAGCCCTTCCCGGGTGTTCCCTGGCCTGCGAGCGGGTGAGGGTCGGGGGAAATGAATCTCTGAACTGGTGTTGCCTCCTGCTTCCTGCCTACGTGCATCGAGGATGTCGAGAAGCTGCCAGCGATGCCCTCAGGTGAATATGTTGGGAGGGGGAGGTTCAACCCCTCCCTTCAGGAGCCACAAAGCATTGCCACCCCTCTGGCAGCTGCCAAGCTTCCTCCTTCCTGCTGAGTGCATTCTGGCAGGGAGGAAAAGAAGCACAGTTGGAGGTGGCTTGGTGAGTGCCAGAGGGGCGGCGAGTGCTTTGTGGCTCCTGAGGAGAGGGATTGAGCCTCCCCCCACAACATCTTCACCTGAGGCCATCATGGCAGCCGAGTCCTGCAGCTCAAGAGATCTGTGCTCTTCCCGTTGCTGCTCGGCCTCCTCGATGTGCAGAGTCAGGAGGCAGTAGCAATGACATGGGTTTGCTAGGGAGACTGCAGGATTGCCTCAGCTCCCTGCCAGCCATCTGGTCTTCAGCACATGGCTCGTCAGCCTCCAGACATCAAATTCCCACCACCCAGCACTAGTTCAGAGTTCCTTTCCCCCTACCCCCTCACAGGCCAGGGAACACCCGGGAAGGGCTCCTATGTTGCAATCTCCCGCGCACTACCCTCCCATCCACTGCTGGTATCACCACTATTGCAGACATGGGTGCACTGCGGATCACCAAAATTTTCTCAAGGACCACCAGTGGTCCGTGGCCCACTGGTTGGCGACCAGTGCTCTATAACATTGTTTTGAGGGAAGGAGTTGAAACAGTTTACGTCCACGATGTGAGGGGTCTGTAAATATTTTTACAGCCTTCTTTTTGACTCGTGCAATATGGTTGGATCAAGCTGAGATCTTCATAGAGATGAGAGAATAAAAGGCAGTATATCAAATAATTTAAGGGTTCTGGGTAAGCAAGGATATTTAGATGGAATGACATGTATAGGAAGATGTATTTATGGCATGGGTGTTGTGAGGTTTTGTGACTTTTTTCCCTTCATGGGATGGGTGTGACCTGAACATGATGCATCTGGCCTAAAGGCCGTCAGTTTGACACCCCTGATTTATGGTGTTGGTGTAAAGAACATTTAGGCATATTTCCTTTTGTTTATACTTATGACTTTAATATCTTTTCCTTAGTATATGACACTCCCTTTCTATGCTTTGCATAATAATGCTTATTCTGGAAGCATGGTGTTTATGCAGGTCACCTTAGATTTATTTACAAAAAGATAAGGATCCCCTTATTATTTACTATGTGTACCCACGCTAGCCTTGTATGTTCACAATAGGCTGACACACCTATTGTTATATGAACATACAAGGTGACATAAAAATGACATAATGAGGGACCTATAATTATACCCATCAGGGGTGGGATTCTACCTGGTCGGTCCGGTTCTACAGAACCGGTTGTTATGATTCTGTGCAGTGGCCCCTCCTGTCCCCGCCCACTCACTCTTTACCTGGCATGCGCATCATCCAACTTGCCTGCCTTTGGTAAATTGCCATTTTTCCTTTTTTTCCCCCCCAGATCATCAGCTGTTCTGCTGTGACGGGAGATTTAGATTAGCTAGAAAGCAAGAAATCGTTGGATTTCTTGCTTTCTAGCTAATCTAAAAGTACAGCTGAACCTTCCTTAGGACCGAAGCTTCTATTTTTCAGTGCAGACTCAGACAATAGATTGAAGAACGGTAGATCTCTGAGTGAATCTGTGATTCTGTGAGCAACTCAATCTGCCTGCTTTGCCTGATTTTGGGATTAAAGTTGCTCTTTTTTAATAAAAAAAATCAATATTTACATACATGGTGTGTTGTGAGTTTGCTTGCTAGCAAATTTATATGACAAACTCAGGCAATAGATTGCAGAAAGATACATCTCTGAATGAATCTGTGATTCTGTGAGCAACTCAATCTGCCTGCCTGCTTTGCCTGATTTTGGATAAAAGTTGCTCTTTTTTAATAAAAAAATCATTATTTACATAAATATTTACAATATTTACATACAAGCCATGCCTAGCCAGTCATGTGACCACCAAGCCACACCCACAAATTAGGCCACAGCCATAGAACCGGTTAAGAAATTTGAATCCTACCCCTGATACATATCACTTGAATAATCTGCACAATGGAAAGTTGGACTGCAGAAAGTTATTGGTCCCAACTGAGATACACTGCAAAAGATCAAATGAAATATGAATTTTTATTGAAATCACTGTATCAACTCACTCAATCACTCACCTCAATTCATGGTTATGCTCACAGTTAAATCAATGACATTAATGTTGGCATTAGTTCAATGTGACAACTTTAATTTTAATTAAGTTAATTCAACAGATATCATTTAAACCTGATTCAATCTGAAATTATTGTCATATATTATAACTCTTCATCACTGCCAATTGGGAGAAAATAAATGGTACTGCAATAGTGACAGTTATTTATTTATTTATTTTTTTAAAACTCTAGTGGGCAAAGTGAATTTATCGTTTAACATTGTAAGTCAAAACTGTTACTATTATTACTAGGTTAAATAGCGAAAAAATGATATTTAATAATACATTTTTCGGATAATGGTAATTTGCGGGCAACATAGTATTAATATAAAATGCTTTTTTGGAACACCAGTATTTTCTTCATTTAAAATAAATGAACTGGGGAATTAAAAATTAACTTTAAATCTGTTAAAGAAGTTGCATTAAAGCAGAAATAATCCAGACAGTTTTATGACTTGACACCCACAAATGAAGATGAAAGGTCGCATTCTTGTTCTAGGAAGCGAGGCCAACACAGAAAACAGATGGAGAAGCTAAATGGAAATTTCAATAAAGTAGACCACAAAGAAGCATTTATAGCAATGGGGAATTCAATTTTTTAAGATTCAAAACTGGAATTTTGCATTATTCTGATGGCGTGCCAGAAGGGTACTACATTCCTTGAAGAGCAGAATGAAGATTGAGTTAGATTGGCTTTCTCAACAACTCAGCAAAAGCCCCCATGGGTCTCATTTTGCCAGGATGACTATTTATATGACAGGTAAGGGAATAGTTTTGTGGGATTCAGTTACACTAGGCCTTTGTGACCCGCAGGTCAAAAGAGCAAATGCAAAAGTGACAATGTGGATAATTGCCTGTTTTGGATAATGTAATAGTGATTGAGGGTCAATGATTATAGCACCTGAAAGATAAATGAGCTGATGTGAAAAGCTCAACAGAAAGATAGCGAACAGGGAAAACAGTATGCATCCTTCCAGGGTGAATAATGAAAAGCTTGAATTCCTGCCTTTGAGAGCAGGAAAGCTGATTTCCTGAACAGAAACCACCAAAACTGACTGGTGGCCAAAACTTTAAATATGTACAGGAAAACTTCTGACAGAGAATGAATATATTAGCATAATCATAAGACAGCACAGCATTATAAAATGAATATGTACATAAAAGTGAGCACAGAGTCATTAATATGTTTCTACTGGTATATATTCACCGGTTTGCATAGATGTGTTTCATCTATGATTTCTAGTTATTTAAGAAAGTAAGTTAAAAGTCTGTGTGACTTAAACCCGGTTTAGCTGCTTCTACTTGATTTTTCTTTTGAACTGTTTCTGCAAGAATGTAGGTTACCTGTTCTCCAATATCAGCAACCATGATTGGCTGATCAAGAAATCTTGTTTCAGAGTTCCGAATGTACGCTCAGAAGAAAACAGGACACCTTCTCCAATGAAATTTAAAAAAAATTACCTCAGAAAAATATTGTTTTCCTTGTCCCAAGATAAGAAACAGACACAAAGCAGTTTCACACTATGTGAACACTTTCTCCAGTAATTAATTTATACTACTTAATTTGTATTTCTGTGATTATAAGTACACCTGGAGGGCAAAATAATATATACAAAAATGAAGAGGGGTAGGTTATTTCTTGTCAATGGGCGATACTGTTGATTTTTAATGGACAGTTTAATTCCACTAAAAAAATCTTATTTTCACATTTGTGGAAAAATAGCTCACTTTCAACTGTGATATGTTAACCAAGGTATTTCAGGAAAGCATATTTCCTATATGGATTAGATGGATAGTTCATTACAGTAATCTAGTTTGGTTTTCTATAAATTTTTCCTCTGATAAGGATAATATATTATCTTTTATTATGTTTCTGTATAATATCACATATTAATTACTGGAGCCAAATTATAACCATGTTTATTAGTTGCAAAGTTAGCTGACTTTAGTACCTGTAGAGCTAGATCTTTGCATTACGTGCCCAAAATGGAATAATTTGAATCTGTTTATTTGTGCCTTGAATGAATACACCAGGTTGATTTGTTCAATGATCAATTGGTTTGTTTCCTTGGCGATCCATCATATTTGCAGGAGTCCTCTCTAATTTTAAATGTCAAAACCATCAATACTCTTTCTATTCTGCTTCTTCAAAGTTCAACTCTGCTTCCATAGTGTGTTACAGGAAAAACACATTTCCTGCATGATACTGATCTTTGTAGGTGTAGACACATCCTGAAATCTGAATATTTTTTTCAGGGCCTTCATTGCCACTTTACTAATTGCTAGTCTTCAGCATGTTTCTTGATTGTTGCTTCCTTTACTCTTGATAAGTTGGTCCAAAAAGGCAAGAACTATCCATCATTTCAAAGTTGTGATTATCAAGTCTAAGACTGGTTGCTCTATCTGTTGCTATTAGTTTGTTCTCTATTCCTTTCTTTGGTCTAATTGTTTCATTGTGTTTCTTGACTTTTATTACTAGTACTTAAGGTTATTTATATTTTCAGCTCTCATAGTGGTGTCATCAGCATAGCACAGGTTATTGATGCTTCTTCTTCCAATGCACTAATTTAGCAACATTGTAATTTTTACCAAGGTATAGTAAAAAATAATCAATAAAAATGACTTCTTCTGCAACTGTAGTATATTAGGTGGTTTGTGGTATATAGATAATATCAATTGACCAAAGCCATAATTGTCAATAAATATAATTATTTAAAAGTCCATCTGGTAACTGTCTCCTGTCCTTTAATTTTTGTTTGCTTAGCACTTTTCATATTTTTATGTGATTTACATAAATTATGCTTACACTGAAAAGTGTTGAGCATGATACACAGACACACACCCCACAGAAATGAAAGAGGATTCCATTACAGTTATGCCCAACATCTCTGAAGAGTCCCAACCTCCTTCTAGCAGTTACTTCAGTATGAATCATCACCTTTTCTATCATGTGCATTTGAACCACTCCCGATGCATCAGTTTAATCAATCAATCAATCAATCAATCAAAATTAAAGTGTCTTTGGAACAGTTTTTCAGTGTGAAAAATCATGCCCATAAATAGGCACAAATAATGAAATTTCTGGGAATATAAATCTACTTGGAATTGCCACCTGGATTGTTTTGATGAAGACTGTATAAAGAACGAGAACATCATCCTTCAATTCTGACAGCAGTTGCTGCACAAGAATACAGGTAGTCTTTGACATAGGACCACAATGGAACCCAACATTTCTGTTGCGAAGTGAGACAGTTGTTAAATGAATTTTGCCCCATTTTATGATCGTTCTTGCCAAAGCTGTTAAAGTGAATCACTGCAGTTGTTAAGTTAATAACCTGGTTATTAAGTGAATCTGGCTTCCTTATTGACTTTGCTTGTCAGAAGGTTGTAAAAGATGGACATATGATCCCGGGACACTGCAATGGTCATAAATATGAACCAGTTACAAATCATCTTAATTTTGATTACATGGCCATGGGGATGCTGAAGCAGTCATAAGTGTGAAAAACAGTCATAAGTCACTTTTTTCAATGACATTGTAACTTTGAATGGTCACTAAATGAACTGTTGTAAGTTGAGGACTACCTGTATTCCACCAAGTTTGATGGAGAGAGAGGCGGGAGAGAGAGAGAGAGAGTGAGAGAGAGAGTGAGAGAGAGAGAGAGGAGTTTCTAGTTTCTTACCTTCAAACTGGCTCACTTATCTATATTACAAACATGTAATGTAAGAATAAAAGTAATACAGTATTTGGAATGGCTTGCAAAATAGAAAAAATACTATTATGTAAATATTCCTCCTATTTTCTTCATGTTCTGAACAATTCCAATGTGATTTACCACAAACATGGAAAACAAAAGCCAAGGCAGAAACTTTACAACTTCACAAAACTGATGCTAATGTTAGTCTTTCATTTCTATGGCACGATCTTTGGGTGTATATTAATCATCCTTTGCTAACTCATAATCATACAAATAAATCCTTTCAATTACCATGATTGTAAGTAGTAATAAAAGGAATAATAAATTACTTTGAGGTCAGAAACTGTCAAACACAACGAAGATGAAATACAGAGATGCAGATTAAAGTACAAAAGGCCAAGCACATTTGGAAAAGTTCAGGTACTTTACTTCCAAGTATGAGGCAGTAGGAGGGAACTGGCTACTGCTGTTTTATTTAATAAGTCTCCATATAAATTCCAGCTGCTGTAGATGTTACAAATTGAACTGAGAAACAAGAGATTCTATTATCTGAGCGATAGAAAAGTAGAACTCCCTGATGTCTGCTCCAGGCAAAGTAGTGTTCAATAAAAGGAGCACTAAACCCAAATTACAATTGCACGGCCAAATTCATGCTTAAATTAATATTTGAATTAAGAACAAACCACCACACACACTTGTAACTCAAAACTTTAGTTTCCCAAAACCAACAACAGTTTTTTTTAAACAGGTGTTATTAGAAATAGAATTCTTTACCAGCAACTAGTGAAAGAAAGAGAGAGAGAGAGAGAGAGAGAGAGAGTGTCAGTGAATAACAATGTTATTCACGCATGTTATTTCCCCTTTACTGTCCTCCTTCCCAGGCTTATTTGCTTATTGCTCATGAATTACTCCACCACAGAGGAAATTCCTCTCACACTAATAGAAATAAAAAAATAAACATCTGAGTTTCTTTCTTACAGAGCTTATTTTTGCTATGCTATGCTATGCACAGCCAAGGGATAAAGTGCTGAGAATTCTTTTTACTGTTGAAATGATATGTTTGTATATTATACTAATAGAAAACTATTAGCAATGCAGCTCTTTTATTAATCAAGGAACCCAAAAACTCATCTTGTATATGCTGTTCTTGAAAAATAAAATTCAAGGGAAATTTAAACTAATCTCTATGCTGCTAAGCAAACATGAATTTGGAAGATCTGCTTTCAAACTGACTATTCGCCACGGATTTGGTCACATGGCATTGAGCTATATATGGATTCTACTTTTTGAATCCAGCTATTCCATTCCAACTTTTGTAGCACGTTCAGATATAACATTTAATACAACCAAAATCTTTGAACATAAACAAAAGAGTGTAATACATTTTATCCACTCTACATAATGCAAACAAATCTTGCTCAGATTGAATTTCGAAATCACAAACAATATAAATAATATGCAGAAGTGTTGGACTCCTCTGACATGCCTACACCCCTGCTGGGTTCATTGCATTTTGGTGGAAAAAAACTACTTTCCCATTGGAAATGAATGAGGACTCTATCTACACAACATTAATGCCTGCTCTTTTCTTCCACCTCCAGATTAGGTATGTGATTTGACACGGGTCCAAAATCAATTCTGAAAACATGTTGCAGTAATAATGGAAATAGATGCTTGGAGGACTTCTCCATTCATAAAGTAGTTGGTAGGGGAATTCCCCAATTATAAAGTATTAATTTATAAAAATGTGCTTCTACCCTCTCAGGCGTTCTTTTTCTTGCTTATCCTTTTCCTTTCCTTGGGCACCTAGGCACATATCCAACCAGAGCACTGGGCTGCAGTTTCCTGTGTGTGTGTGTGTGTGTGTGTGTGTGTATGTATGTGTGTGTGTGTGTGTATGTATGTATGTATGTATGTATGTATGTGTATATAATATTGGAAGGAATTTCATAGTATCTATTTCATGCCTAAGACAGTTTTGTAAATAAAAGTGGCAGTGACACCAGGTTATCTTTTGCTTTTTAATTCAGTCAGGTATATAGATGTTCCCAAGCATGACAGTGGAGACTGAGGTAATTTAGCTAGACAATTGTGCTGCTTGTAAGTGTTTTCTCTCTCTCATTCTGCTACTTTATTTCTCAACATAAATAAATTTATTTTTCTCCTTTTCCTAAGTCATGTATTTTCTTAAAACACTTACTCTGCAATAATTTCTTCCTATTTTCATCTTCCTTTGTCCTTGAGCTTTTATTTCTAATTCCCAAATATTGTGATTCTGAAAATATTTTATTTATTTATTGAATTTATATGCTGTCCATCTCTCAGAGAAGGTACTTCTGGGTGGTTTACAAAGAAGAAGAAGAACAACAACAACAAAAAGCAATTAAAATTTTACGCATAATATAAAAATTAGAATCAAGGAGATAAACAGCATGGGGATGAAAGCATCTTATTCTGTCAAGCAGTTCCAGCGGTGAGTGTCCTGAGTCCCTATCTATAAATTTAATATTACATTGATATATTGATATATTTATTATTATGCATTTATTATAATGTAATATTATAATTTACATGTAACATATAACATTTATATACTGTATTAGCTGTAGATGTTTATAATATAAATATATTGCTTATTTCAAAATAAAGAATTTCTGATTTCTAGATTCTGATTCTGCAAAAAAAGTGAGGTGTAAGTAAATACAGTATGTGCCAGTAGACACTACCTGGCCTGAGGCATTGTTTGTTCCCAGTGCAACCATCTTTTGCATTATCTCAAAATATAGAAGAAAATTTAAGAACAAATGTATGGAAACACAATGGGACAGAATAGGTGGAAATCCAGATTCCACATGCAGCCTTCTATGCACAAAGTACTTAATGTCACCAATGATTAAGTGAGATATTATTCAATATACTCACTGCATGTTCATGGATTCAACTGGGCCATCTGAGTGAGCCTGGGAATGCTGTATTTTAGTACAATCCTATTCTCTGACATAAGCAAAATTAGAAGGGGTTCAAATTATCTCGTACAAACAGTTTGTTCAGACATTCTGAAGTCTGGGGAATCAAACGGCATGTAAAGTTTTGCAATCAATCAAACAATTCTAGGTTTCAAGCCTGCGGCAAAGGCATTTCATCATTCATCAACAAGAGCAGTATTTTAATTCAGGGTTTCCATTTTTTTATGATGGCATTCTAGGATTAGTTATAAAGTCACAGAGAAGAAAGACACAGCTTCTTGATGCTGACCACAATACACACACACACACACACACACACACACACAGAGGGAGGGAGGGAGGGAGGGAAGGAGACAGAGAACTATGTTGGCAGCAGTTTAGAAACAATCCATCTGCTTTAGTGGGGCAGGAAAGGAAGGGATTGGTACTATATGAATAAAACAGCATTTTAAAGTGGCCATGGGAAGACTGAAATTTTTAAATACACAAGAATTAGAGTTACCAAGGTAGACTTAAAAGCTGAAGCAAAATTACTTTTTTATAATCCCACGTTTATTATTTTTACAACTAATTCAAGGTGGCGAACATATCCAACACACCTTCCTCCTATTATTTTTCCCTAACAACAACCCTGTGAGGTGGGTTGGGCTGAGAGAGGATGACTGGCCCAAAGTCACCCAAGCTGGCTTTCATGGCTAAGGCAGAACCTGAACTCATGATCTTCCACTTTCCAGACTGATGCCTCAATTATGTATCTTTCTTCTTCATACAAAGACAATGAAAAGAAAGTAATTAGGGGAAGGAAGAAGCAAAGATAGGCTGCTTGTAAAATCAACAGTTATATCCCTTTTAAATATATAAATCTGTGTAATATAACACAGCTGAAAACAATGTGCTGTGTGGTGTTCTAATAGCATATTTATTTCTGTTTCCATGAATTACATTGTTTAAGTCAGTTTCTCAAGTTTGTCAACTTTAAGATAACCAGATGTCAATTCCAGAATTCCCTATCTGGCTTTCTGGTTGGGTAATTCTGGGAGTTGAAGTCCACAGATCCTAAAGTTGATATCTTGCTTCTCTTGAACAATCCTTCATAAAAGTTACATGGAGGATGGTAATGAAGTGAAAGGTATGCAAGGACCGAAAAAGCAGATATTTTACCAAAGCGTTCTGCCGCTCTTTTAGCAAAAAGAGGCCCCTGTGTAATTTCTCTCCTACAGTGCATCAAGACAGACTTCAGCAAATACATGTGTTAGGAAGGAAGGGGAGGGGGGGTTCAAAAAGAGGAGGCATTCATCTGAATGAACTTACTGTTACCTTTTTAAAATTTCTAAATAAGTCTTTCTCTCTCTCTTTCTTTTTCTCTCTGATACTGTCTGAATTTGAAACATCTAATTTAATCCACTGAAGGGTCCAGTCTTCCTTTTATTTCCTGTCTGTACTGGAGCAGTCGCCTGTTTCAATTATGACTTTCTCCAGCTCCTACATTTTTCGTGCTCCAGCTGGCTCAAAGTGCACTTCCTTGGAAAGTAAAATGCACTAACTGTGCTGATCGGAGACTGATAACAGCTAAGGCACAATATTTAATAGCTGGGCTGATAAGGTGAAGTTTTTTTTTTAAAAAAGAAAAAAAACATGCACACAAGCTATTTTTGAACCTAAACAAAAGATTATTTTGCTTTTTGTTCAACTGATCTTTTGTTCAGAAACACAGAATTGTAAAACTCTTCCATAAATTTATACCTCTGAGATGAGTATCATTTGTTTCTGTTGATTTCTACATGGGGAATGCTTTTGTTCGAAACTTTTTGGGAATTTTGGTACTTTCAGACTAGTTCATACCAATTATTTCATTGAATGGGATTGTGGGATTGATAAGGCACCATTACAAAACCAAAGCCTGCTAAAAATAAAATTGTTTTGTGTCAAGATGGCAAAAGAGCCTCTAAGCTATAAACACCAGCCCCCATGGTTTTTTTTTTCCTGCTTTATGAAAACCACAAATCTTTTCTTTCCTTCCCTCTTACTGACAGGCCAGTTAAATTACAGTTTAATCTCTTTCAGTAAGCACTCTTGAGACCTTGTTGTCTAAGCAACCTATTATGTAGACTCTGAGCTACAATTTACTATAGATGCCAGGGGCTTCTTTTAGAAAGGCCAGAAAAAAGTGAGGAGGAGAATTTTATTATGCTTCTGATACTATCGTAACAATTAAAGAAAGGTTGATTAACACTGCATCTCCTTAACTGTTTAGTATACAATTTTAAAAGAAAAGACAGTACAGGTTAATATGGAACTTTTGTGATAGTAAAAAAAGTTGTGAAAAAAATGACAATAAAGATGAATGAGTGAAAAAATAATAGCACACAAGAAATATGCAGTAACCAATACATTTTTCAATCTGATCTTTTCCCCAAACACTATTTGTGCGGTTAAAAATAAGATAGTATATGATAGATATGTCACAGAATGGTAAAGACAACTGTTTTCTTATTTTGGGATAATGTAATACTGTAGAACACGGGTGTCAAACTCGTGGTGTCATCTTGCCATCACATGACGTATTGCGATGTTTTTTCCCTTTGCAGAGCTGGGGTGGGTGTGGCTTGCAGGTGACACATCTGGCCCGTGGGCCACCAGTTTGACACCCCTGCTGTAGAAGAATTTCAGATGAATTGACGAGTTGCTTTTTGTGTACGAAACATTTTTTTAAGGGGAAAAAAACATCAAATAATGAAGAAATCATATAATTTTGAGGATTAAATTGGGTATGTATGACAAAATTAGGAAACTACTGCTTTCACAATGAAGAGTGGGATCCCCTGGTTCATTGCCCTTGCCATCTTTTCCTCTTTTTTTTTAAATGTTTAGTTGATTTGTCTTTTTTGTTTTGTTTTATTGTTGTGAGTCATTGCGAGTCAGGAGGCCTGCAAGTTTAATAACATATGGCTGACTGTGCAATCTGGTTGGTTGCACAGCCAGCCGTATGTTTAGACAGGATTTGGCATTTTTATCCACCTATCAAATCCTTCCCAAGAACCTGGCATAGGCAGATGTTGTTGCTTCAAAAGACAATGCAAGATATAAGCTGAATTTCTTGCAGACAATCCAACGCATGGCTGTTGCTACTTTTTCATGCTTGTCTGTAGTCTGTCTGTGTGATCTTCTTGTTGGTGGTCCACTGTTTCTTCAGCTTCTTTCCAGAGGCAGCACTTGCTGTCTGTTGCTGTTTTCTCAGTTCTAATTTTGTATGTATTTGTTCTTAAAGTTTGGTCTTGTGCAGCTCTGTCTTTCTTCAAATTTCCTGTTTTTAACCATTGCCAGGTATTATTATTATTATTACATACACAATAATGTGAAATCACATCTGATGGTGCTTTAGCTGATGTTGACCTTCATATTCATTGAATTCTTCCCAAGAATCTAGGTACCATGGCAGGATGTAAGCTATTATTACTATATTATTATAACCAATTATTATTATATAGCAAAAATATGAAATATTTACATTTCCTTGGATCTGCCTGGGGATCTACTGTCAAAGTAGCTAATTATAAAGTAATTGGTTATATAATGCTGGCTTGTATAGACATGAGATTCCTACATTGCTGTAGAATTGGACTTAGGATAATGAACCTAGAACTTGCTGTTTCCATAATTAGGGAAAGACTGGGTGGAGACATTTCAGATTCTAAACACGGAAAATGGGAAATCATTACAATATATAGCTCCCATAAAACTATTAGTAGATTAATAGGATTCATTTTTCTCTGCTTAAACCTATGATTTCATAGTTTTCTTTTTCTTCTGCAATTAACAATGAGAACTGAATACTCACAAAATTACAAAGCACACTTTGTTCACTCAAGGAGAACAGGATGACCACACACTTCCAAGTTCTTATTGTAGCAATGAACTTGACACAAAGATCAGATATAAATATGCCATTCTGCTAGCAACCTCTTAAGTAAATCAGTTTCATATTTGGAGGAACTTCATTGCATGGCAATGTGCTCTGCCACAACCTAGATTATTTAATCAGTTTACTGAAATAAAATCTCTCCCCTTCACGTGGCTTTCAATTTTTCTTCTCCAAGTTATATTAAATCACTTGACTTTCAAACTCATAATACAGAGATTTAAATCATCACCAAGTAAACAAAAATCACATCTTGCTCAGCTCTCCCAACCACTTTCATTCTAAATGTCTGGTTACAATCTAATCATGGGCATAAAAGAAACCAAATAAGTGAATCAATGATGTAAGTGTAAAATATGAGTGACGAGACATGCAAGATGTATGCAGGGATTATAAAGCCACCACAGCTGTAGAAGACCCAAAGCTCTTGCAGTGCCACAGTTTAAAAGGATCCATTACCAGCAAGGAGTTTTATTTGCTTAATAAATTACTTTTAAAAGCACAATAGCCTAGGCTTTTAGTTATAAAATTGCCCAAATTTTTCAGAGACTGTTTTCTGGTTATAAATAGTCAAATAATGTATAACTCATTAGATTTTTGTTTCCCTGTACAATTCTTTCTCGCCATTACTCAAAAAAAAACATTAAAAAAAGAATTGTGGATGACATTTTATAGGGGTTGTAAATTGCTATATGGAGATGACATAGGATAAATCTGTAGGCAGGGTGAGGGCCATAGTAAAGCCAAAAATATAAATCAGAGTTAGTGCAATGTGTGGGCGTTCTGAAACAATCCCAAAATCATAAAGTTACAAATGGATAAGAATCATTTAACAAATATTAGTTCACCACGGATGGGAAAACCATATTTGAGCAAAATTCTAAGGCTCTTAAAATTATTCTAATCTATGACACTGGTGCAGGAATCAAAAGTAGCTTCCTACACGTGAAAGATGTCTTCCACTACCCAAAGTTTGCTTTATTATAACCATGAAATGGTATCCAGATATGTGCTTCTGCTTCACAATCTCATCCAAAGAGGAAGCATTACAGTTTGTACAGAACTTTTCTTGTGACACATTACATGAACCCTTAAGCAAACTGTTTTGAAATACCACTAGTGGGGACACTGATGGTCCTTGACTTATGACCACAACTGAAGCCAGAAATTCAGTTGGTAAACAATGAGGTTGTTAAGCAAACCATCATGTGAGTAGACTTTGTTTTTACCCTGGCCACTAACAGAATCATATGGTTTCCGTCCATTATTCCTTGCCTGGACTTCAGGTGCTTTGGAAAAAAGATTGACCCATCCCTCCTCTCTGTGACAGCCCCTCAAGTATTGGAAGACTGCTATCATGTCTCCTCCTGGTCCTTCTCTTCACTAGACTAGCCATGCCCAGTTCCTGTAACTCTTCTTCATATGTTTCTTCTTCATATGGTTGTTAACTGACTCGCAAATCCACCTTTCCCAATTGATTCTGCTTTTCAGAAGCTAGCTAGGAAAGTATAAATTGTGATCATGTGATGCAAGGTGCTACAAACAAAGTTAATGGGACCTGATTGCCAAGTGGTCAAATTGTAGTCATTTTACCAATGGGGACAGTGCTACAGTCATAACATCAGCTCATGTCACTTTTTCTGAGGCCATTATAATGTCAAACCATAATTAATGGTCATAAGCTGAGGATTGTACTCTCTTCTTAATAACATTGTAATCAGCCCCTTTATTCAAGGATTGTACAAATTTACATTCTTCCCACAACAGCCCAAGATATATGTGATGATTATTTTGAAGTCATAACGAGAATTTTGTAATGAAGACAATGGAGTCCTATTTACTAGCTTCATTTTTTTTACTACCGAATAATGTTGATTGGAAGTATTTGAACCTAGCCATCCTCTCCTCTTAATTTAACACTTTAACCATTACAGTACACTGCTTTCAACTTGATTACAAGATAGAAAGTACATGAATAACATCCCAGAATTAGAAATCAAAGAGAATGATGCACAGATGGAGAAATATTGAAATATGGTACCTACAATAAAGAATTGGATTGTGAAGAATGAGCAAAGATTATATAAATCTTTTTGTTGAATATAGAAAAAAGTAAAATGATTTCTGGATCTGATGATTGAAAAAAGATGGAATAAAGCTGAAAGGGTTAGTATAATGTTAAAAAGGGAAGAGAGGTAATATGTTGTTTGTAACTGCACAAGTAATTTTTAATTATCTTTTTTTCCTTTCCTTGAACTGTTTCCTGCACTTTTTCTTTTCTCTGTTTTGCTTTTCTCTCTATATGTTGCACTTGTCTTTTATGTTGGTGTAGTAGTTAGAATGCAATATTATAGGCTAACTCTGCCCACAATCTAGAATTTGATCCTGATTGGCTCAAGGTTGACTCAGCCTTCCATCCTTCTGACACTGGTAAAATGAGGACCCAGATTGTTGTGGGCAATATACTGACATTGTAAACCTCAGAGAGTGCTGTAAAGCACTGTGGAGTGGTATAGAAGTCTGTTACTGCTGTTTATCTTGATAAAAATCTCAATAAAAATAAAACGGAAATCAAAGTGAATGAAGTATTTTCCTTTATTGTGTGTCTTTCTTAACAGTACCAGGTTTGTGTAGCAGCTACTAAGCCAAAATCTTTAGTGATGCCATTTGATATAAGAATGCTGAATATAGAACCAAGAAGTTGACAAATAAACTTTTATTTCTTGATACTGTATATTCACATTGGTGATGCTTGAATTAACAATGCATGGTTGTTCTCCAACCCTGTTTTATTGTGAATAAACTGGAAGAAAGATTAGGCTGTTACACAAAAGCTGTGTAATGTCATGAATAGTATTTGAGCTTTGATTTCCAGGCATCTCAATCAGATCTGTACTGATATTACAGAAGTGATCATGTCAAACAAGCATAGCATAGTAACATATGTTTATCCAAACTTGCTTATTTCTCTTCTTGTGCTTCCAACTTTCAGACTTGTTTTTGATACCTTTCTATAAGCCAGCTAGAAAATGGCATGTAGTTGATTTTGATGATCTCAAAAATTATATTTACTTACTTACATATCAAATTTAGAAACCACGCATCTCTCCCATAGAGTAATTATAAGAAATGATTACTACTATTAGCAGACAGTTAGGAAATACTGTTCTCACAAATATACATGGATTTATCAAAAATTAATAAGAAATGAGCTCAATTTGAAAGTTTTAAGTGTTTTTGTACTTTTAAAAGTTGTTTCAAAAACGTTATTTTGAATAATCCCATAGTATTTGTTAAGGTGGTTGGTTTGTGGATGTACAATTTTAAGCACTAATAATACTTAGTATTTCATTCAGCCATTTGAATTAATTTGTTTATTTGTATCCTATCTTTATTATTTTTACAAATAACTCAAGGTGGCAAATTTTTTAAAAATTTATTATTTAGATTTCTAAGTATGCCTGATCTAAACCCCTATAATAAAAAGTAACAAAAACTGAGCATACTTGCACACTTGCAATAATAAAGTAAACCTTTTAGGAATATTTACACTATTTCGCCAAGAAAGTTGATTCTCTGTCTGAATTTCCTTAGATTCATGGTCTAATCTGCAAATAGGAAACTGTATCCAACTTTAGCTAGCTTGAAGAGAGTGACAGCCAACAATTTTAGTTTTTTTTGGAGGGGAACCCCATTTCTTGTCATTCATGATAATTTTGGCAATTTCTGTAATAAAGGAGAAGTAAAAAGCCATAGCTATACAATTAAAACAGATATGACAATTTCTTAGCTCAGGGAATTAGTTATGTTTTTCCTAGCATTGTGGGCACTAAGAGTAAACTATATGTAGTATAATTGCCAGCTGGCTTTCTCCATAGTCCTCTAGAATGAGCAATGAACAATACAAATGGCTAACAACATTTTTTTAAAAAGAAGTACCGAATGCCTGAGGCTTTGGTCATATTGGAGAAAGCTAAAGAACAGAAATCCTACAGAGGAATAGAAGTACTGGCAAAAAAATCTGGCAAAATCAGACCAATTCTTAGGGAAATGCCAAACAAATACATAGATAGATAGAAAAATCAGGCATCTTTATGAGCTTATTAAGTGTGTTAAAAAACAGAATGGCAAATTTCCATTTCTTACTTAGGCAAATTTCATTATGCATCCAAGCTCAAATACAACTGACATTATTCAACCCATCCCAAAAGAGACTTATTGTTGAAGTAAACATAATTTAAAATCTTAAAATTAACTGAAATAAAATAGTTTGGTCTGTGATGGCGATGCAAAGCCCTCTTTATGGGCATCCGAGCTGTTGCTTCAGCTTAGCTTTGCACACGCCTCCCTCCAGCCAGCTGTTCAGGTGCCTGCCACGCATTCACGGGGGCAGGGTGCATGCGGGGGTGCATGCATGGGGATGGGGCACATGCATGGGAGACGCACCTGCATATGCGGGAGACACGCACGCATATGCGGGAGACGCACACACATTTGCAGGAGACTCATGTGCGAGGGACGCACCCGCATTGGATTTTGGGGATGTGTGTGCGCGTGCACGCTTTGGGCATTCGGTGCCGAAAAGGTTAGCCATCACTGGTCTAGGTAGTTCAAACCAAGTGCTTAAAACATGTAGATTTGACACACTGATAATTCTTTGGGCAGAGAAAGTCTGAGACAATGTTATAACAGAATAAAAGAGTTGGAAGGGACCTTCATGATCTTCTAGGCTAGGGGTGTCAAACTGGCGGCCCGTGGGCTGGATGTGCCATGTGTAGGCCACACCCATCCCAGCTCTGTGAATGGGAAAAATGTTGCGAAACGTTACATGATGGCAATGTGATGCAGTGAGTTTGATACCTGTGTCCTAGGCTAACACCCTGCTCAAGCAGGAAGCCCTATACCATTTCAGGTAAATGGCTGTTTGACCGTCCTTTTAATTCATTCCTACATCCCTACAAAAAAGTTCAGATTATGTCCCCTCACTGGATGCAGGTATATTAATGATTATTGCTTCAAGGGGCAGATCATATAGATTAAATAGATATTTAAGACATACTACAGAAGCCAAAACCACAAATTCCAATCAGGGAGTTATAGAGTTCTAAAATTAAGCATTTAATATTATATTTGTTTATTTGGCCACTCAAAACTAGGCAATTTATATCGAAGAGAACAAATAATAAACACTAAATCAAACAATACTTTCAAAAATCAACAAGTAAAATGTATCAACACCCAAGTGTTCTCCAGAATAAAATAGTTATAATGATTCTGAAGAAATCTAAAAGTTGGTGACTCATAAACCTCATTGGACTACTGTTCCATAACCTGGGGGTTGCTATGAAGGTCTCCAGATGCTAGTATTGTTCTGACCAAGGCTTCCGAGACCGTAATTAAGCACACGCTCAGTTAAAACACTGGGAATTATGTTCATTCCCAGCCTATGATGAATCCCAAACAGTCCCTCAAGATAAGCACCCACCTTTCTCTCCTTTGAATTGCTACCAACAACAAAAGTGCTAAATGAACTATAAAAAACCAGCCAAAGTACAAAGTCCACACAGGTCTTCAAGGATTAATCTGAACAGAACAAATGACTTTGCTTCCAACCAAAGTTACTTCACCTTTGCCTGTCCTTTATACCTTATGGCAGTGGTCCCCAACCTTTTTTGTACCAGGGACCAGTTTCACGCAGAAACACTTTTTCAAGGACCGGGGGGGGGGACGGGACGACACTTTTTCAAGGAGGGGGGGGAGGAGTCCGAGTTTGGTGGTTTGCTTGCAGACGTTTCATTACCTGACTAGATAACATCTGATGTTGTTACCTAGTCAGGTAATAAAACGTCTGCCAGCAAACCACCAAGTTCAGGGAGCGCCAATGCCTCTTCATTGCAACCCTGAGCGACAGATATTCTCTTCTATTGGGACATTTAAAACAGAGGGTTTCAGCTGCAGATTCAGGAACTGCGCCAGGCTGAGGAGCGCCTTCAAAACTGAGCGCTGGGCGGCGGCAGCCCGCGGCTGTCTCCGCGGCTCAGGACAAGTCCCTGCAGGATGGCTGAGAAGCCCCGCCTCTCAGCCCTGCATCCCTCAGCCTCATCCCTCAGGTGTCTCCCTCCCTCCCTCAGCCTTATCCCTCAGGTGTCTGCCTCATTCCTCTCTCAGTCGCTCTCTCGCTCCTCCACCAGCCCAGGAAGAAACTGCTTCAAAGAAGCCAGCAGGGTGGGTTTTCCTGTCAGCGCAGCTCCTCCAAAGCGCCCGTTCACCTCCACTCCACCGCCCGCGGTTCAATCCAGCGCTCCGTTCTGCCTGCCTGCCTGCCTTCGTTTCTGGTTGTTTTGGAGCAGCTTCGGCTGAGTAAAAGAGGCAAATAATTATTCTCAGCCAAAGCTACTCTGAAACAACCAGAAACGAAGGCAGGCAGGCAGGCAGAACGGAGCACTGGATTGAACCGCGGGCGGTGGGGTGGGGGTGAACGGGCATTTCGGAGGAGCTGCGCTGACAGGAAAAGCCACCCTGCTGGCTTCTTTGAAGCAGTTTCTTCCTGGGCTGGTGGAGGAGCGAGAGGGTAACTGAGAGAGGAACGAGGCGGGAGGAAACCGAAGCCGCTGAGCCGGAGAGCAGGACAGGCTTTGGTTGCTTCCTCCCTCCCCTTCTTTCATTTGTGTCCTTGATCCCTGATCCCAGCAGCATTCACCGAAGGCGAAGAAAGCCGCCATTTTTATTTTATTTTTATTTTCTTTGCGGCCTGATACCAAATGATCCACGGACTGGTACCGGTCTGCGGCCCGGTGGTTGGGGACCCCTGCCTTATGGGACCTCCAAGCTTTACTCCTGAGTCACCCTTTTGTTTCAGCTGCTCTTGCCTTCTAGCAGCTCTGCGCACATGCACACTGGGAACAGGCTCCTCTTGTTCCTTCGCTACTGCCAGACTCCATAAGGCTCCAGAGTCAGCACCCCACTCCCAGGTGGTCTTGGCCCCATCTCTGCATCGGACACAGAACCCTTGTCCGAGTCCTCTCCAGACTCTTGGACTGGTGCCCATTCTTCCCCACTGTCTGATTCCATTGACGTCTGCCGGCGAACCACAACAAGTATCTCATGAGAGATGGGAGCCATCCTTTATCATTCCCTCTTATGATGTTTTCATAGGATAGATCCAAGCTGGTTGGAAGTGATGATCCAATAAGCAGAGATGGTCATTCATAATAGTTTCCAAGAAAATACATTTCTAAAGCAATATTTTACAGCCTTGTAATATTTCAGACCTATCTGAGGTTTTCTATTAGTAATCTGGTAACCATTTTATTCATCATAAAATATTTATCTGGTTCCTATTATAATTTTCCACATTTTTTTTAAAAAAGGAAAAAAACATAGAAAATGGAAGGAATGACTACACTGCTTTTGGGATCCATCATGCACCAAACTAGACTTAATTAGAGGCAAACCAAATTCCTTAAAGAAAAAAAGATTCGAAACACATAGGGCTTTACACTCAGCAATTTTGGATAAAACTATATTTATCTAATTTGGGGGAAAAAACCTCATCTAATTTTATTGCTGTGTTTTCCACAATTTTTTGTTGTCTGAAATGCAAATGTTCCAACTGTTTTTTAAAATCAGTTAAAACATCAATTAAAGCCAAACAAGCAACATTTCTTTTTTAACTGGTTTGGAAACTTGCATCATTGCAAGGGTCATAAAATATTTTAGGATTCTTGTTTTTATATTCTGCATTGTGTAATAATAAATCAGAAATTATGTTCTGTTTACAAAAGTATTATTTTAACAACTCTCTGTTCTATAATTAAATACTTTCCCAAAATCCAAAAAGTGGAGAAATCACAACGTTATAACAGAATAAAAGAGTTGGAAGGAACCTTCGTGATCTTCTAGGCTAGGGGCGTCAAACTGGCGGCCCGTGGGCTGGATGTGTTATGTGCAGGCCGCACCCATCCCAGCTGTATTAATGGGAAAAATGCTGCGAAATGTCACGTGATGGCAACATGATGTGGCGAGTTTGATACCTGTGTTCTAGGCCAACACCCTGTTCAAGCAGGAAGTCCTATACCATTTCAGATAAACAGATGTCTGACCCTCATTTTAATTCATTCCTACATCCCTGCAAAAAACAATACTTACCTGTTTATCATTTTATTTCCAATATTAGTGTCAGAGAATGTCATAGATGTACGTTTATAAATAAATCTGACATTTGCTTGGTTATCAAACAAGAAAGAAAGATAAGTATTGGAAGAATTATGAGAATCACTTTTAAAATCAGGAATGTATGTTAAAAAAAACAAACTTAGCCAAACACTTCCTATACTGTATTCTGTATCCCATAAAGGAAGGGAAAGCAAGACTAATTAAATATGGTATTAGGGTTTGAAAGCACTTCATGAACAAACTCCAGCAGTGAACTATATGCCTTCAGTAAGCACACACACAAAATAGTTAGATAAACTATAAGAGACTCTGTAAAGAAAGAAGAGGTAATTGCTAACATTCCAAACATTTTGATGTAAACTATGCAACCATTGCCCACAAATAGGCCAGCTGTTCATAATTTTACAAAATCAATGTTCATGCCAATCTATGGTTTTACAGGGGCCAATATCTTGCAATTGGTCAAAACAGATTTGTGACATCATACATTTAAGCCGAAGAGATAGTAGTAAGGAAATTTAAATATGTTTAGCTTTTGTAATTGTAAGTAGATGCCATTTATGCCCCAAGTAAGAAGAAACAGCTTTCAGTATATCACTTAGATTGATTCTCAGAGAATCACTGAAGAAAACCTGTTCAATATGCACATCTGTTTCCAGTGTGGTGCTGGTATGCAAACTATTGTCTGTTGGAAGTGTGTTGTGGTAATGTTGGCCAGGGTTAAAGACTAGGTCAATTTGATCAAGGAGCTAAATTTAGCTTCTGTGAGTTTTCCTGAAAAGGGAAAAAAAAAAGAAGCATGGTTCTTTGTTTTCTTTTAAATTCTTCTCCCATGTTTCAAACTGCCTTGAGATGGAAGGCTTTGAAAAGTTATTCATTTTACATTCTGCATGAAGCAAACAAGCTGTGAATAACTACTTACTGAAATTTATGTCTAATGTAAATCATGTAAGAAACATTAGATGTTCAAAACATATTCTGTTATGTGCTTGAGGGAAGATCTCAAATCTGATTCCTTTACAAAATATCTCTTTGGGGAAGGCCCAGTTGAACAGATACAATAGTGGCACTTAATATTAATTATTCTTGAAGAGATCGTATTAAGTATTCAAGTAGTCTCAAAAAGTGTCAAAGCAAACATTGGAGGGAAGCTGAAGTAAAATAATTGAGCTACTTTCATTTTTATTTTATTTTTAAAAGAAAGAAATATAACAGACAAATTAATAAAATTGGCATGTCGCAAGGAATAGAAATAATGTGCACATAATTATTCATCACATAGGATAAAAATCATTCTGGCAAATGTTTAAAGGGAAGCAAAGTAAAGAAAAACCATCTATAATACACAGATAAGGAAAACAACAGAGAACTTGGAAGGGAAAATAAGAAAATTCATTCAGGCAATAAGCCCAGATCTAGACTCAAATCCATCCAAGATACAAAATTATCTTGTATCTTCAATCGCAGCAAGATAACTCTCTGTACAATACCAAGTACATTAGGCTGGAAGGTGGGCAGCCTCTGTGTGTGTGTGTGTGTGTGTGTGTGTGTGTGTGTGTGTGAGAGAGAGAGAGAGAGAGAGAGAGAGAGAGAGAGAGAGAGAGAGAGAGAGAGAGAGAGAGAGAGAGAGAGAGAGAGAAGTACTGCCTAGAGCTCCCAAATTAAATACTGGACTAGCCACACAATCTTGACAGGTTTGTCAATTTGCTATTGTAACACCAGGAGTTGCTGGAAGAGCCATTAGTACTGAGTAACTTTTCTTTTGCAACAATAACTTGCACGCCTCTGCAACTTGAGCAGTTTGTGCCTTTGGCTGAAAGCAGCCTGAATATCCTCTGTCATATCCAATAGTAAGTGATTCTCTAAGTTTTCTGTTCCAGCCATCGTGTGGCTGTCCTGCCTGCTTATGTTTTTATTTTATTTTATTTATTTTGTCAAGCATGCATTTGATAATATACACTGCTCAAAAAAATAAAGGGAACACAAAAATAAGACGTCCTAGATCTGAATGAATGAAATATTCTTATTAAATACTTTGTTCATTACATAGTTGAATGTGCTGACAACAAAATCACACAAAAATTATCAATGGAAATCAAATTTAGCAACCCATGGAAGTCTGGATTTGGAGTTACACTCAAAATTAAAGTAGAAAAAAACACTACAGGCTGATCCAACTTTGATGTAATGACCTTAAAACAAGTCAAAATGAGGCTCAGTAGTGTGTATGGCCTCCACATGCCTGCATGACCTCCCTACAACGCCTGGGCATGCTCCTGATGAGGTGGCGGATGGTCTCCTGAGGGATCTCCTCCCACACCTGGACTAAAGCATCCCCCAACTCCTGGACAGTCTGTGGTGCAATGTGGAGTTGGTGGATGGAGCAAGACATGATATCGCAGATGTGCTCAATTGGATTCAGGTCTGGGGAACGGGCGGGCCAGTCCATAGCATCAATGCCTTCGTCTTGCAGGAACTGCTGACACACTCCAGCCACATGAGGTCTAGCATTGTCGTGCATTAGGAGGAACCCAGGGCCAACTGCAGCAGCATATGGTCTCACAAGGGGTCTGAAGAGCTCATCTCGGTACCTAATGGCAATCAGGCTACTCCGTCTTATGCTACCACTAGAGTGAAAGCACCGCCAGCATTCAAAAGTGACCAACCATCAGCCAGAAAGCATAGGAATTGAGAAATGGTCTTTAGTCACCACCTGCAGAACCATTCCTTTATTGGGGATGTCTTGCTAACTGCCTATGCTTTCTACCTGTTGTCTATTCGATTTGCACAACAGCATGTGAAATTGATTGTCAATCAGTGTTGCTACCTAAGTGGACAGTTTGATTTCACAGAAGTGTGATTGACTTGGAGTGTGATTGACATTGTGTTGTTTAAGTGTTCCCTTTTTTTTTCGAGCAGTGTATATAAGTATAAACATGATTATTAATATATGAAATAGATATGAATAAAAGGGAACATTAAGACAGGCACGTTGGCACGTTGGTGCGCTTATGCATGCCCCTTACATTATTTTATATTTTATATTATGTGCCTGGTTTTTCACTTTTAAAGTGCACAGAGCTTTCCAAATCTCTAATTTGCTGAACCAACTATTCAATGGATTTTTTGTTCCAATTGTCCATAGTCTTTCCCATTTCTTACGCATCCTTATTTCAGAGCTCCTGGGTCAATTGTTGTTTAGATGACACAGAAGACTCTGCAGTCTGCAGACTTGCTTATGCAGTTGGTACCAAACTACAGAACTGAGTTTCATCAGGTTCTGCAGCATGCAGTCCAGCAATTACCTGCCCCATTGCAGCTATCTCAAAAACTCAAAGGGTCTCTAATGGGAAGTGCTGAGTAGTGAGAACTGGACGTTTCATTTGCTAATCAATGCCTAACACATCTAACTTGAACATCAAATTCATTCTCTATAGTCAGTGGCAAATGCTAAGCGACGCATAAAAGTTACCTGAAACATACATGGAGTCAGATGTTTAAGTCTGCCAGTCTCATTCTGATTTAATTGATTGGCCTCCACAATCTAGCTCATTCTATACATCGGGCTCAACTAGATCCTATGTAGCCCATGTGGAACTGTTACTTAGTATAACCTGATAAGACCTTTGCCTCAATGCTTCATCTCCAATCAGTTCTACATGTTTTCTTGTTGGTCTGACTTTTCTTTCTCTATCTGATTGTTTTAAAAATACCCTTTCCCCATCTTTTCTTGAACAAATTCAACTGTGCCATACAATATTGGTCCATGTATTTTTATGCCTCCTTAAAGACTGAACTAGTGTTCATGATCTGCCAGAAATGGAAAACCACAATAAATGACAAAGCGTTCAGCAGTGCTCTCAAGCATTAGGTTATAAATACAAACAACCTGTACATAACATGTCCAACACATATTTATATTACTTTGTCATTAATATATCATACTATGAAAAAAGCAAATAATCTCTTGTCATTTCAGATTACACTCACAGTTCTGAGTATATCGGCAGCTAAAGTAAGGTAGTGATATCAAGTAAAGTTAATGCTGGGAAAGCAATCAGAATCATCCTAAAATATATCCCCCCAAATAGTGGTTCAGTAGTAGACAACTATATGAGGAAAGTTCTTGTACTCAATTACAAAGGAAATAAAAGGATTCTAATTTCTAGAAAAAAATATTTTACTTATCAAGCTCAACTCCAAACAATGATATTTAGGCATTTTTAATTTATTGCTTGACACTGGCCATTAAGTTATTGTGCTCTTTCATTTCTTGACAGCATAGCAGATCATGAACACTGGTTCAGTCATTAAAAAGTCACAAATCATGTTTATTTCAATCCAGTTAAGTGTACTTATTCTTAAAATATAGCTTGTTGGAACTCCAGTTGTAATTGCTAAAGAAAAGAATTTTATGAAAATCAGTGTCTTTTCATGTGTTTGGCTATAAATGAATAACCGTATATATAAGAATGAATGAATGTCAGTTAATAATGAATGCCTCTGTTAGAAATGAAATGTTAGAAAAGATGGTTATCACAAATTGCAAGAGCTGTCAAGTCATAGCAATTGGAATGCAAAAATTCAAGAAATAAAGAAACCTAAATTACAGAAAGATTGAATTGGAAAAACACAATAATGCAGGATAATAATGTTCCATGAAGACAATAATTTGCTTATTGCCAGTATCACTTCAAACAGTATAAACACAGAATCTATATCAGAAAATCATTCCATGAGAAACAATAGAATAAAATTGGTAGCATGAAGAATAATAGAAGATACAAAAGTACAATCCAAGGAGCCAGGACAATTCCAGGTACAGATCGTGGAACAGACCATGAATTACTGTTTTCAAATATATAGGTTATTTAAAAAATGAAGGGAACAGTTTAACAGCAATATTTGATTTAGAGGATATGCTGGAAGATTATATAAGGAACAAATTCAATATGTTCATTTATGTGACAAAATATCTGGGAAGCCATGGGAAGAAATAAGACAGTGTGAAAATGAACTGGAAAAACCACCATCCCCTCCAAAATTTCACAGAGGAAAAGAATGAAATGCTTACCAAGATACACCATGACTGAATATAGATTGCCAACATAAACAAGGAAGGTATAGAAAAAATACCTCATTAAAAATATCAACATAGAAATTTTTTTTTAAAAAAAGGAAAGAAAACCAGAGAAATCACAAGAATTTTTAGCTAAGTGAGGACTATTCAAGAATAATCATGGAAGATGTAGGAGGCAAAGGAAAATAGAATGTTTATACTGAAGTCTCTTATGAATGGAATTACAGAGTGACAGAATCATTAATAGAGAGAAGCCAAATTCAGGAATCAACTACATTAAAAATTGAGATATGGAACGCAGTAGAATAGCTATGTACTAAAAAAAGTCCAAAGTATAGATGAGATGATCACAGAATATTTAAGGCAGAGATTTTTCAAGTAGTAATCTATAGTTGTAAAAGCTGGACACTGAGAAGAATGAGAAAAAGAAGGTAGCTGTCTTTGAATTATGGTTTGGAAGGATGAATTGCAAGAAGAATTAGCCAGTCTGTCATGGAAGAAATAACCTATTTCCTTGAGACAATCACAGGAAGCCTAAATTAACAAACTGATGATGGATTAGAAAATGATTACATCTGGCAAGTATAAGAAAGGTAAGACAATGGTGAACCAACAGGATCAAAAAGATTACTGGACTATCCACAGAAATGCTAAGGACTCTCATGGAAGGCAGGCCAATAGAGCACACATTTATGGATACAATCAGCAGGGATTGTGCCAGAATTAGAATTAGTTTCATTTATCAAAATAATGGACCACTGGAAAAGTCCATTATCAACAGTTCTGCCATGGATTTCTTTTACAAGTTTTTTTTACACATAAAAACTCTTTTTTTTCCTGTCTTACTATTTTGTTAATAAGATGTTCCTCTTTTAGGCAGTTCTGAAAAAAAAATGTGATCAAAAGATAAAAAGTTATCTAAAGCGACCAATCATTGGTGGTGCAGTGGTTAGAATGCAGTATTACAGGCTAATATTGCTGACTGCTGTCTTCTGGCAGTTCAGCAGTTTGATTCTGACCGGCTCAAGGTTGATTCAGCCTTCCATCCTTCCAAGGTTGGTAAAATGAGGACCCAGATTGCTGGGGGAAATAGGCTGACTCTATAAACAGCTGAGAGAGGTCTGTAAAGCACTGTGAAATGGTATATAAGGCTAAGTGCTATTGCTATTATAAGGACGGGGTGTCAAACTGGCAGTCCATAGGCTGGATGCATCACGTGCAGGCAACACCCACCCCAGCTCCGCGAATTGAAAAAACATTGCAATATGTCACATGACAGCAACATGACGCCACAAGTTTGACACCCATGATCTACACAAAGACAATGTGAATTCTAGTCCTTGAGTTACAACAGTTTCTTCAGTGACTGTTCCAAGTTACAATGGCACTGCAAAAAGTGACTTGTGACCTTTCACACATACAACCCTTGCAGCATCCCCATGGTCATGTGATCAAAATTGAGATGCAACGGACTCCTATTTATGACAGTGGCTCTGCCACTTTAAAAAGTTTTATAGTTACAGTTATTATTTTTTAAAATTATTGTTTAATTTTACTGCACTATTTATCAATTTAAATTTTTTAATCCTTAATTAGTATACTAGTATATTTGGTAAACTGCTGTTACATTTATTTTATTTAGTTCTAATCCAGTGTCACTCACTGTTTTCTGGACTATTTTACTGCTGCTTGTTTATTTAAGGAATATTTTGGTTATTAAATTTTAGACTGGAGCACTTTTAAAAGTTTTTAATGCTCTGATAAACCACCTCTCTATAGCATTTACTGCCATAATTTAAAATATGAAGGCTGTGTCTCAATATTATTATTAGTAAAATTATTGTTTAAAATAATCAGTTGTTTGTCTCTATGATTAATAAAGTTATTCTGTAAGAGACATGGAGATATTCATTCCACATTCTTTTCAGGAATTCAGTGGCTAACCATTTTGAAATAAAGTCTGTTGTACACCTGTTACTAGCCATATCAATTTAGGAGAGATTCTATCATAATCAAAACAGGAATACAACTGAATTGTTAAATATAAGATTCCTGAATGCCCATGTCATCACATTAGCTTAGAGGTTTTAAACACAATAACCAGTTTGCATTTCTCTGTTACTTTTGCACCTGTATTTTTTCTCTTGGGTTTTTTTTCTTTTTTTGTTATGGACTATATTCAAATTCACACATGGGTTAAAGTCATTCTTGTTAAACTTTTCCAGTACACATTTCTTACCATTACAATATTTCTCTAAAAAATATGTGACCTTTTATTTTATTTTTTGTTATCAAATTATAATTGGTTCAGGTAGTCTCTTATTTCTGTTTTATTACTAATTTTGGTCCATTACTATAAATTAACTAATGAAAATAAATCTTGTTAATAAAAATAAACATTTTTAGATCTAACTGTGTCTAGTATCATAATAAACCTCTTGATTTTTAAAGATCTAGGAAATGTAATAATATCTATAATAAACAGTTCATCAATGTATTTTCTGATAGTTTTTGCTTTCATTTTTTATTAAAAGTATCAGATCTCAATTTCCCTTTAACTAGAATAATATCCTATTTGATTGGGCATTCTAACCATGTTACATTTAATCACCCCTATCTTTAGCTATGAGATAAACTGAATAAACAAATATCAAAATTTAGAAATGTAACAAAAAGCACTAAAACATTTTTGTGATTCATGTATGTGAGCAGAAAGGTAAAACACAATTAAAGGGAAAAGCTGATGACAACAATGTCATTTTCTGACCTAAATACCATTCTTGGCAGAATTATGTATATATAAAAACAAGCTGTAACTGTTGGGATTTGTGGATTACTATGGATTACTTTCCATGGCTTTTTGTATATTTTTCTGAACATTTATTGAAGGAGTTTCAGGTTTTGATTTCTTTTATCTATACTGCTATTCCTTTTAAACCTTATAACTGTATTTTTAGATTTTAACTAGATGGGAGTGAGCAATTGTCATAATAAAGTCCAAGGTTATGGGCAAAGACTCGGCATGTAAATGGGGCAGCAATTCATGGGTTTCTGTATATAGAATGGTCAAGGATAGTGGTCAAGGTATAGTAATTATACTATTTTCTTACATCAGCAATGAAAATGAAAGCACGTTCTTCTTGTTTTGGGATCTTTTCTCTATGAGGCTAGAAGTCTCTCCTATGTTTCATAGTGAAGAATAACTGCCTTTTTATATTGTAGCAGCTGCAATTTCCAAGGCTCAAACAGCAAACTGGTTTAACCAGAAACTGTGCTAATGTGAAAACAATATTCTTGAAAGAAAGTAGACTAGGTGGCTTTGTCACTTGAGCAATGTGTACTTGTTCCATGTCATCTCCTCAAAAACAGAGTCTGACAGCAGCTTATAAATTTGGTTTATTAGGAATTATATTGTCTCTTTCAGATTCTGGAACAAGTAATCAGTTTTCAATGTCCTCTATAATGAATTTTAGCTCCCTCACTTGCTCAGCAAGGAAACTTATTATTAACTCTATGAATGAACAATATTTTTCCAAGTTTCTATTCCAAAGTGCTAACTGTAGGGAAAAAAGCATTAAAATATATTTCAAATTTGTTAACTGAGCTATCCGTTCTGTTATAACTTCCAATAAAGCAGGTTTTACAAGTTAGGGCCCATAGGACTCCTAATTATGCCAGGGGCCTCAGATTTAATTACTGAAATTTTTAGAGCTGAGAAAATTCTTCATGAAAGCGTGGAGAGCTCTTTTTCATCAGTGTAAAGAACTGTAAGTTAGGTAGATCAATGGCAGCATATTGAAGACTGTTAAGTTCTTTGATCATTATTTAATATGCTACAGTTGCCTATTTAGCTTGTCCAAAATTTTTAAGGTTCATGCTTTCCCAGAAATATTCATGACCATGTTCTTGTGCACACCTCTGCAACAGTACCCCAGGCCAGATCAAGACATTTTACTGCCAAAAGATGACAGTCCCCTCCCAATATGAAAACAGACTAAATTGCCAATTAAAGTTTATTTTAAGACTAGGGAAAAGGCAATTCTACCACTTTTAAGGATATCAAGTTAGCTTAGAGTGCACAGTCAGGTTAAATACCACACCAAACTCTGTTCCACATTATTTTGACATACCCTTTGCACTTTGGAAATGGCTATCTGAAGGGGTTGCCTCATTCTACTCAGTGGTACATCCTGCTTCTTCAGTATTTATATTAATTCATTCATTCAAATTTATATTCCACCCATTTCACTGTTGTAGTTACTCTGGGCACTGTTTATTGGTAAACATATTAGTTATTCATAGTGTGTATTATCTTTAATTGACACAAAGTAACTTCATCATACTTATTTGTACATGTTGAGCATGTGGAGTTTGAAATCATTTTGCCCAATTACTATATTTTATGACATCCCATTAAAAAAACTCAAAAGAACTCATCCATTGCAGGTGAGAGTTTTAGAGAAAGAAGTTCAATCTCTATGAAGGAGATGCTTGGACAGCTGGCAGGGCAATGAGCTTATTTTCTGAGTATTTGAGGGTCCTCAGATAGTTTCTGTTTGGTAAAGTGAACTATAATATTTGCTAGGCTAGCATTATTTTTATTATTTAGAAATACTTGATGAAAAAGTGTAGCAATATGTCCGATTCCAAAAATAATAATTTTGTTCTTACTTCTTTGAAATGTCACATTTTCCCAAGCAAAGTGTTAAACTGACACAGGAAGGAAAACTTCAACCACTGAAGACTATTAGCAGTGATGACTGAAGTCACTGTCAGTTTCTTCACACTAGCTTCTCTGGATGCTTGCACAAAGGACAGGAAATGGTCGGCGCCACAAGGCCTCTGTTAAGGTCACACTACATCTGAACATGCAAAATGTTATGCCATGAGAAGGAATGAATTGGAAAAGGAAGAGAGGAGACTTGAGCCCTTCCATATATTAATCATCGGCTTAAAGTCCCCTGATGGGTTTAACGGTCAATAGCTGCAAGTGAAGTTAACTCCTTGGAGAAGAGGCAGCAGAATAGCAATTGTAGCTTCAAGTGCCCCCCACCCGCACTTTCTTAGGTATGGAAAGCTCATCTTGGAATGTCATGATAAAACATGAGTGCTGCAGTTGTACTTAGAGACGAGGAGGAGTGATTCACTGTTTTGTGGCTCAGAGTGGAAGAGGAGAGTGCCATAAAATTTTTTACAAGGTGAGATCTATATCCTGAGAGCAGCACAAGATTACAAAGCCCCTTCTGTCTTTTCCCTTTTTTATTCCCCAGAGAGCCAGAAAGGATTCTAATTAAACTGTAAATTACTGAAAATAAAAAGAGGCATATATGCTTACGCTCATGACCTGTATAAAAAGAAATGAAACCATACACATTTTTGAGTGCAAACGGTTTTCTTAAGAAAAAGCCCAACTTGAAAAAATCAAACAAACTTTAGGCCTACTGACTGGGTAGAAGCGTATAAATGAAAAACTATATTCTAGCTAGTAATATGTGGGAATGTTATGTATTATAATAAAACATAAAAGTAACTTATAGTATTGCATTAATCAGTTACTGAATCTGTTTTTTTAAAATTTCACATGAAATTCATAATTATTCCAGATTAAAAAATGTTCAAACGGAGCATTTGACATCATTTAATGAGAATTTTAGGAGAATAAACATTACCCAATGTAAAATATGTTTTATAAAATATGTTTTGAAATTATTAAGAGATTTATAGAGAGATTATAATTAACACAGGCATCCCCCTCAGGAAACTGAAGGCTAAATTGATTACTAGTAAATATTATGAACACATTCTATCCTATTATTTGGAAAGAGTAATCTTTCAAGCATTATTTTAACATCTTTACATCAGCATAAATTATTGGTATTAACATGACAGCTTGCTAAGCACTTTAGTAATTTCTGAAGTTTGCAGTAAAATGAGCAGACTCATTTTATGGGTATGGCAACTAAAAAAAGGAAAAAATAGGATATAATGCTTTCAATATATTATAAAATGTTCTCCATTACAATCTTGGTGCTTACCCCATGTATATATTCTGTTAACAGTTTGCAGATATTAATTTCAATATTTTTTTTTTTAAATGACAGTTCATAATGAGTTCAAAATGACCAAACTGTGTTTAAAAAAACAAAACAAATTGAGTGGTTTATTCTGTGATACTGTCTTTTTTTTATATATATGGGGGACTTGGTTTTGTTTTTAGTATGGGATTGTTTGTAGAATCAACAAAATCTTTAAGTAGACAAAATATATGTTTTCATATAAAATGTAAAAAAAAAACCCTAAGTACAAATCATGTGTAGAGCAAGGAAACAGTGTGTAATATAAGACAGGCAATAGAAATTTAATAATACATCCTGTCTCTATTTTGCTTGTTTTACAAACATCCATATTCACTATGAATATTATGCCTCTTATACGTCTTATGCATTTAACTGGGAATGAGAACAATGCACTCAATGAAGTTTTCTACTGAAGAGATATAACCCAATGGTTGCACAACTAATTTAATATTTTAAAAAGAACTCAATGAAATCTGATAGCACATCTTTTCCCCTAAACAGATAAATAGACCAATTTCACACAGTGCAGTTTTGTATATGTGATGGAAGTTTTTTTAAGCATGAATAAGTTTCTTTCCTCACTTTGTAGCTTTTTTCAGAGGTAGGGGAAGGATTGGCAAGAAACTATAAAGGAAGATTAATTTTAATTAAGATTAACTTTAAAACCACTGTGAAGCTTTATTTCTTTTTCTGCATAAATGAGACATTAATAAGTTCATTGTAATCTATGCTCGAAAAATACCATGCCTACAAATAATATTTTATGTAGAAACTAACACCAGTTCTGAAAAAGTAATGAAGAATGATTCAGGGAAAGAATCTCTAATAATAATATCCATCTGTCTCTACTTGTTATTTGTTGGTTAATATTATTGAAGATTCACGTTTAATAAAATTTGATAAAGGGTTATCAGACAAATTCCATAAAATAAGTTTTGTATTCTCAAAAATGTAGATTTCTTCTGAAACAGAATTTTATTTTAACATAAATGGAACAACTACAGCAAAAGACATTTTTTTAAAAATAAAATACTAGTTTCTTTTTAAAAAAATGGAATTTTCTGAATGGTAAAGTTGTATGGTATAATGCAAAATATATACCTTGTGGTTTGAGCCGTTATAATGTTTGGATACATATAATCCAGCATAAACTAACTGTTTGCTTGGCTTTTATTGGTAGGATACTAAATAAGATACTTCTTCCAATTATGGGGAACACTGTTGTGTAGACTGCAACAATGTAGCATTTTAAGAGGTGAGAGTAGGAGTAGCTGGGAGTGAAAATGTTGAATGGAAAACAATTATTTATCCTTGCTCTCTTTTATTTTCTTGCTAGTCAAACAAACTAATTATAAGCCTCTTGGTTTTAAGATGCTACTGTGGCTGCTACTGCTGCTTGTAGAATTAACTAGGAAGATATTGCTATGCTGGTCATACATAGTATTAATGATAATGCCTCATAAGTGAGGGTTATTTACAATTAAAACACACTGGAATCAGTAGGATGCAGACTACTTTGTGGTAAATCATATTATAGATACTTCCTGACTGGTATGGATAACTGGGAAAATTTTTTCTCGCCAGTCCTCACTGTAGTTTCAGAGAAAGAAAAAAAAAAGCTTCCCTTATTTTGCATATGTATGCAATTATTAATATTTTATGGTATTATTAATAAAAAAGAATACAGCTAAAATCATAATTCAAACATCACAGTGTCCCAATCAATTTGGAAAGGTTTCTTGTGGCAGAATTTTAAAATATAAAATTGCAAATATGCACAGTAAAAATAAAGGCCCTACTTTCATATACTTTAAGATAATACAATACTGCAATACGGCTATATTCTACTGAAATCAATTCAAATATTTTTAATGGCTCTTGTTGCTAATATTCTACAGTCTATTTTACTGTATTACATCGATGGTCATTATTTCAACTAATGATGTTAATTATTAGCACCTTTGGGAATTCTTGCAAAGTTGAAGGATTGAAGTATCAACACAGTTGAGAAAATCTTTCTTCCACCACTTCAAGCAGTTTAAATGGCACTGGAATCAAAGAGTTAAATGCAAGGAATTATGTTGTACAACTACTCAAATCTTCCTGTTGAGAGTTCCTTTCACATTAAATGGGAAAAGAACAGTATTAATAGCTATTGCTTTTTTTCCCACAAGTCTGAATAGGATCTGCAGATCAGTTTTTGCCTTTCTGAAAGGAAGACCCAAATCTACAACAGACATTGGAAACTCTGGGCCTCACAAGGAGGAAACAGAAGGACCTAGGAGACTATCCGAAGCGTACCACACATTAGGTCTGTACATACTGATCTCTAAAAAAAATTTATGGGAAAAAAAGTCCAGATTAAGTATCTCTTTCTTTCACACAGCTCATATAAGACTTCCTTCATGCTGAATCGAGGGGAATATTCTCTTCCAGCAGGAAATCTGAAAACTATGGAAATAATTTATCTCTATACTTCATCTCATCTAGCTCATTTGCACCAAAATACCCATTCTTGATTATTCAAGCTTGTCTTAGGGCAAAGAAAATATAATCAACCCGATGAAATCTATGCTTCTGATTTCAATGACCTTATGAAACTCTTTCCCACTTATATCAGCAGATGATAATCTATTACAAACTAACAATTTTTAATTATCACATTTAGAAAATTATGTGTGTGGATGTGAATGTGTATTGACAGTTTTTCTAACAACATTGCAATCCAAGGTTTATTTTTCTCTGTAACATTGTTTTAAGTTAAATATAATTTAATCTCATGCATTGATGAAGGTGATTTTATTTATTTCAGTAAAACAGGAAGATGGTGTATTGAAGAATTTAACAATGTTTCTTAAAAAAGACATGTACAAACATTTTTTAAAAGCAAGAGAAAATTTGGCATTGCTATGCTTGGTATCCTATAAAAGGAAATCCTTGTACTTAGTTTGTTAACAACTGTAAAATATCTATAATTGCTACAAACCATCCCTAACTTTTGAAAGGTGGTAATCCAGTATCGGTTGTTAGCTGTCAAATTTATGTCCCTTTGGTGAAATATACCCTGGATTTAATTACCATTCTTGATGCCTTATAGACCACAGCCCAAGTATTTTGGCTTTGACATTTAACCCCTGGCCCTTAAATATTTACCAGCTTTTAAACTGATTGTATACAATTATCCCTTCAAAGTATCTCAGATCTATCATTCTTCCAATAGGTTGCATATTTTGTCCAACTGGATTGCAAAGATGTTGGCAGAATGTTACATTTAAGGAATTTAGAAACTGCCTACTTTTTAGTAAATTATGCGAAATGTTATACTTCTGAGTACGCTCTTGATCCACTTTAAAAATGAAAAACATAAATAATTACTGTAGAACATGCCATGGTTATTTCACAAACTCCACCATAAAACTAGTTTCTGAAACTGAGAAGTGGATAGGCAAAATATCATAGCTATATCTCAAGCCTATTGAGATAATTAAACAAGTAAAAAATAATTATGTGATGTGAACCCCAAAATTGTGGTTGATATTAATATGATCTCATTATTTATTATTAATAATATCTCAAAAACCACAAATAGACTAGTACAACCATATGGAATCAATGTGTCATACAAGTCAACTAAAGCCCTTCAAAACATCTTAAGCAAACCAAAAGACACAGCTACCGCAGGGGGAAAAAAACAGGCATCTACAACATACAATGTAAGAAACTGCAACAACCACTAACTAGGAAAAACAGGCAGAAGACTGGCAGAACGCATCCAGAAACACCAACTGGCAGTCAGAAGACACGACAAAAATTCTTTAATTTAACAACATATGGACAGATTTAACCATAGTTTCAACTGGGAAAATGTGACAATCCTAGACCAGGCCAAGTCCAAAAGTGCCAGGGAATTTCTAGAAGTCTGGCACTCTGACAAATCAGCCATCAATCAATACACAGACATTAAAAACATCTATAGACTATGCAAAAGACACAATCAAACACCCCAAAAGAGAAAAAGACTTCAGCACCTCTCCATCAGTAGTCAGCACTCAGAGTAGCATAGATTAACTCCAAGGTTAACTGCAGACCAACAATCAAGTAAGCAATATCCCAGTCAAGAAACTGCCAAAGAGCCATTAGTAAATAGCCCAACCAAAGAATATCTAAGAGCCCCTATCCACACAGATAGGCAAGCCACCAGAATATAAACTGACAGCAAACAGCATTCCTTTCTAGCACTGATGATGTTACCTAGTTAGGGTAATGAAACGTCTGCAAGAAAACAAGCAAGCTCAGAGAGCACCAAGGACGCCTCATATTAATATGAATAAACATATAATGTACCTTAAAAACAATATTAGAGGATGATGGGAATCTTAAGGTACTATGTTATTAGTTTCTTCTTTGAAGTGTATTGTATAAATTGTATGTACATGGGATAGCTGGCTACATTGCATTTTTATATGGTGCACAGCATTTTAGGGACAGTAGTGCTTCAACAAACTATTGAGATTAAAGCTTCCATAAGTCACAGTTATAAGTGGGTTGGCTAATTGATTGTGGAAGTGATATTCATTGTGAAGGCACCATGTTAGAGAAAGAAGTTTTATTCCTGGAAAGCAGACCTCTTTGAATATATATTTGTAAGCAATCATCATAGCACTCATTCTCATGTCCTGTAAGGTCATCTAGCCTTGTTATTGTTTTATTTAGTTCTGATTACATTCTCTTGTCTTCTATATTCATAAAACAACCAAGGATTATGTCTTTCTTCAGACTTTTCAATGGTTTCTTTTAAAATCACAAGGAAAGCTATTATTTCATTTCTTGGGCAAGAGGAACACTTTTAAACAACAGCTTTACCATGCAAATTGAGTAAAGTGACCGTTCCACTTGAATGTATGGACATTCTGATGTGCTAAGCCAAGATAAATACTAACTTTCAGTTCCCTTTGAAAATTCAATATTTAACATATGAGATCAATTTGGTAGAGTCACCTGATAAAAAAATAAGGCAAACTGCTATGCCACCTCAGGAAGAATTTATATATACACATACAGACATATTTTAGAAAGGCAATTATCTGAACGAAAGTTTAATTTCCTGTTTTTAATACAGGCCTACAAAGCACTCTCTTTACTTGAAGTTTGAGATGTCCCTAATTTAGAGATGCACAACCTGAGACTCCTAAGCCAAAGGCAATCCAGGGAAGATTGGGGGTTAAACTCAGAATCCCTCTAGAAGGTGAAATGCAAGTCAGCATTTATTGAAGCCCTTGGGTACATTGCCATTTTAGAGTGACAGAAGAGAACATTTTATTAGCTGCCTTCTATTCATTAAACTACATTTAAATTAAATCAAACTTAATGCCCTACCTATTTCTTTATTCTGACTTCTTCACTCAAAGCCAAAGGCAACTTTTTTTTTTCCCCGAGAAACGTTCTAAAAATATTGAAAGGTTTTTAGGAATTTTCTTTCAGTGTATGAAACCAGATGCAGCAATTTAAACGTCTCCTCTTTTCCATGCTTACCTGAAAATCTAGGCTTTGTTTAAGGAAGCGTATCAATTTAATGGTTGGTGATGCTTCTTTTTAATCTTGAAATAAATATGGTTCTTAGCTTTCCTTCATACCTGGATTCTAAAAACAAAGCTAATGCATGAATACCCTTAAGTAATTCCAGAATACGAAACAAACTGACAAAATTCAAGGTGCTCATTGTCCAGGCTGATGCCCATTCTTTCTGTAAACTACTGCTCTTTAAAAAATAAATCCACTTTCTAGGTTTTGTGTGTGTGTATGTGTGTGTGTATACATATACATATACATACTTATATAATACGTAATACATAAGCATATATATAAAAACAAAAATTGAAGTATAGTTCTATTCCACCTCTTTTTCAGTAAATGACTTACTTATCTCCATTTTAAGACATGTTTATATATGTGAAATAGAAAAATTATGACTTGTCCATGATGTACGCTACCATTTGGAAAATTGGTAAGGTAAGAAATGAGAAAAGTCCCCCTAGATCACATCAAAGTTTTGTTTAATCCAGTATCCCATTTCCCATCCTGGCCAATGTTGTGCCCCTGAGAAGCTGACAGGGGAAATAAGAGGGCAGTGTCCTATTCCTGCTGTTCCTCTTCAGTTATTGAAACTAGAGCCTTATTGCACTGATCCCAGAGGTTTTTATCAAGAAGACACAGGAAGGCTGTGCATGGAGTCAAATGGAGGAGGATTGAGGTAAATATGCGTGGGAAAATATCTCCCACCGTTTCTTCCAAACTCATGCCTCATCTGAGCGAAATATAATGTCAATTATCATCAGAGATGAATATTTTGTACTCTTTCCTCACACAAAAAGCATGCAAAACATTTTTTTATTCTAGCCTGAGTAAACAATCCCCTCCACCCCAAACATCCCCAGGAAAATATATATACTTTAAGAAATGTTGTTACCATTTATATAATCTCTCTAAAGTTCCTATATGTCCCGGAGTGCAATATAAGTGTGCACTACATGTGTAGAACTGTAAATTTTGTCTTTCAAAACTAATAGCATATTATTTAATAATCATAATTTAAAATGCTCCCTCTCATCTTACCCAGAGAGGAAAAAGCTAACACCAATAGAAAAGTTTTCTCCCTTTTTGCCCATCTACCATAAGACTGTTATGCAAAGTCAGTTGATCATAAAGCTCAAGAACATTTTATAAACATTTAATACTATAAAATATTGTGACAGAGTCCCAGTTTCACAACAATTGCTTAACAATGAGCTTTTAAAACATTTCCATTGTAATCGGTGGGAGTGCTTGGAAGGAATTCAGAATGGGTTGCAAAATCTAAGTTTCAGTTTTCACAATGAGGAAGTTTGAAGATCTATTACACCTTATTTACATTGTTCTTTTTAAATGTAATTCAGCATTTATTGAATCCTTCAAGTAAATGATCTCTTAATGAAGAACGTTGTAAGACACCTACATATTACTGACATCCGTTTCTGCTCTTTGTAAGGTAAAGTTCATTTACATGGAATCTTTTCTAACATCAAGATGCAAAAGCATCAATACCCTTTCAGTCTCCCTTTTGCAAAGTCCAACATTTGGTCCCATAGGGAAAACTGTTTCCATGGTTTTAATTTTTGCAGATATGGACACACTGGAACATTGGTTAGACAATAAAACATGGCAATGAAATATGTAGATTTTTAGAACATAATGAATATATAAAGATGTATTTTTTATTATATCTACAAAATGATTCTAGGGTAGATTTGAGATAATATGAACTGTCAGAAAACAAAGTAAGTAAAATAGGGATTATCTTGTAAAACATGAATGAATAATAGTCAAATGATTGCTTAACAATGATATTAATGTATTTAGGAATATCTGAGTGACAATATGAGAACATATACAATGTAATTGTAATTGAAGACTACGAAGTGGAAGCACAAAACAATTCATAAACCAACCAACACACTGTATGCACATATATGGACAATGGTTTGATGTTTTTATGTTGTGTTTGTTTATGTTTGTCTTAAAAACAATAAAACTTTTTTTTTAAAAAGAACATCTGAATCTCTTTTCCAAAGCCTCCATTATTATTCTAAGTACTAGATTACAGCATACTTCTTTACAAGTGTTTATTATTGGCAGTCAATCCTAAAAAGCAAAAGTTATTTATTACTTCAATACAGGTAGATTTCATCTAGAAACTGCAATTAGTTCTGGCAAAATGTTCATTATGTGATACAGCTAGTAAGCAACCTATATGACTGAATATTGCTGGTTTTGCTGTCTCATTTAGATAAAGTTCTCTTGTTCAGCAACTTCAGCATTATTGCGACTCCAGCATGTGTTGTTATTGTCATGCCTAAATTTCTGGTTCTGATAACAATAAGTGCCAGAGTGAGAGTAATGTTGGCATTGCTACACGAGATAACTTTATTATCAACATATTTGCAAACTATCAATATTCAACGCAGTTGCTAACTGCAGAGCTTCTGTTAATTCTATGGCTGATTGCTGTACCTCTTGTCATTAATTTGGTCTTTTTAATAGTTAATCTTATTCCCATTTTTTCCTGTACTCTTTGATTTTTAGTGCAGTAATACAGTACTAGTTTCTACATTAATTTGCATTTTCAGCTATCAGAATAGTGTCGTCATTCAGGCTGCTGCTGGTTTTTTCTTCCAGTTTTAAGATTATGCTCATTTTCTTCCAATTTAGTTTCCTTTACTATATATTCAGCATAAAGATTGAATAAATAAGGGGAGGGAATACAATATTATCTAAGTAAGCCCTGAGACACCTGTCTTCTAGAACAGCATTCCCAGAGATCCATATGGTTCCCTTTCTGAAGTAGTTCATAACATCTTTAAAAATCTGGCTTTGCTCCCAGCATGGACTTAGGATGACTGTTGAACCCCTGTTGTTGCTTTTCTGGTGTATGTGTGGTGCATTTTCTCCAAAAGTAATTTTTCTTTGTCATCATGCAATCTGTTGGCCACTTTGTTGTTCTCTAGATTTCCTGGCATACCTTGGTTCGAACCTTTCTGATTCTTCTTTTGTTGCTTGCAATATTTCAGTTCAGTATTTCAGTACTGAATTCTATCAGTTCCTGTAGTCTTCTGATTTGGTAATTATCAGAGTACTGATCTAACTTCATCTTTAAAAGTTGAATACCTTGGATATAGATATTTTTACTGTAGAGAATTTCAATAGTTTGTTTCTAATTGTTTAATCATCTTCAAATCAATCATCATTCCAAGTCAAGATTGGAATCTCCTTCTTTTGGAAAACTTTCCTTATTTTTTTCCCATGGCTGTTTTTACATATATTGTTATTATTCTTTTATCTTCTAACAGTTTTTTTGAAATTCTGAAGTTTCTTCCTGAGATTGATCAATTATCTATCTATCTATCTATCTATCTATCTATCTATCTATCTATCTATCTATCTATCTATCTATCTATCCATCCATCTATATATCTTTTTCTCTTTCTCTCTCTCTTTCTTTCTCTTCCTTCCTTCCACCCACCCATCATTCCATCGTTTCCATGTAAAAACAAAGCTAGACAAAATCTGTTCTTTAATAAAAACAGAATCAGTTCTGTGATTTCTGTTAATTCTATTAACTTCATCATCCATTCCTTCCAGTGTGGGAATTTGTGGGTCCTCCCATTTGCTAAATTGTTCCTGGCAATGAAAGCAATACCATTTATTCTTTGTCTTTTGTGTCCTGAAGGTCAATAAATACAATCTTTGGACTGAAATTGTTTGATCTTAGTATATTTAAATTCATCAATGCCTAATGTGCACTTGATTCACTTCATCATTCTCTGTGTTGAGGTTTCCCCTGTTCTCTGAAATTCCACGTTCCTACTGCAATTCTGTCTTTGCAGCTTCAGGTTTTCTTTTCTTGCACGGTAACTTCAGCAACTAGACTTACTAAAAATATTAATTTGGTCATAGAAAAACCTCAGAAAAGCATAGCTCTTTCTAAATACCACATTGAGTATCATCCAACTTCAGTCCCTCATTTGGCACTAAACTGTCAATCACATATATTATTTATCTATATGGTCTTCTTAGTAAAATACAGGAGTAATTTACCTATTGCCTTCTCCCACACAGCATGCAATTATGCCTTTGCGGTCATCTCTAAGGCAGTGGTGTCAAACTTGTGGCCCGTGGGTCAGATGTATCATGCATTGGCCACGCCCATGTGTGGGGGAAGACGCGATACGTCACATGACAATGCTGTAAAGATGAGAGTTTGACACTCCTGCACCAAGGTTATTATCCATATTCATCATATTTTTATAAAGATGCCTGATTGTGTTAGCTGGCTGCTGAGATGACCTTCATACCTTGCATGACTACTGGGAACATTTACTCTTGGCATATACTCCTGAAGTTCTTTATTCATTGTTCCCAGGGACAAAGCCTCTCCAAAATGAGGTAGCTCAATAGGACATGAGAGGAATTCAGCCTATACATACCAACGATTAATACATGCAGGTATTTTATTTTTAATAAGTGTTTTGCTATGATTTAGTTGCATTTTGTGCTATTGTATAGCATGAGGACGCTGCCTTAAAAAATGAGTGTTAGTTATGCCCACTTCAATTATGAAAAAGTCTTTTTTTATGTCAAATCAAATCCAGTTGAGTATAATTGCTGCTTAGAATTCACCCTAAGACACACTCGGAATTCATATCTGGAGAACTATCCTTTTACCATCACTTTTCAATTAAATTTATAGTGCTATTTTGTTTATCAGAACTGGAATTGTGCCAAGCTCTCAGCACAGTTGATAGCTCGACAATAACCCTGGATGCACCTGCTAATTTTGCCTCTGGGTAAACTGTTGAAAACTTGTCAGCTATTTCCTTAAGTTGAATGGAAACAAAGAAACATGAGATTTTTTTTTTAAAAAAAAGTCAGATTAGGGAATTGGAGATGCATTAATTAAGGAGAAGAACAGGGTCAAACTAGAGGCTAGGAGGCTAACAAGCAGAGAGAACGCTGCAAAAGAGCTCACAGCGGGGTAAGAGTTCAGTTAATTTATCCATGGGATCTATTCCAGACCTAGTAAATGATACATTATTGGATACAGACTTGCAACTGCTCATATGCTAAGACCAACCTCACTTAAGTATCATTAGCTTCTCTCCCCACTTTGAAAATATTGCTGTTACTCAAACCTGTTTGCATGAGGCTTTACTCAGCTGGCAGCCTATTAGCTTTTGTTCTTTGTGATGCTCCTCCTCATTCCCCCGCTCTGCTATGGGAATTAGGCCTAACTACCACCATGTTAAACGGAGAACACCCAAGTTGATCCAGTGCTATATTATTTTGAGTAGCATATTACACAGAAAGCCAATCCACTGACAGCCAATTATAAACAGCCAATACTATTTCAAGGAAACACCAAAGTGGCAAAGAATTTTGAGGGATTTACTCTGTGGTTTCAATCAAATTTCATTCTTAAAATATAAAGGAAGAAAAATAATAGAGAAACCTTTGTAGGCATGGAGAGGTTTTGAGCTTCGACTGATTTTGTTGAACAGAAAAATAAAGGTCAAATGGTTAACTACGATTTATCCTGTGTCTTTACTATTTAATTATGATTGATACAAAATCAAGACCTCAAAAGAACAGTCTTATGGCAGCACTTTTTTAAAAAATTGTGTGACTTCCAAGGTTATTATGCCTAATGTATTATATAGCAACCAAAATATGCTAGGACTGGGGGCAGGGGGGCAGAAAGCTAGTATAATTCTAGTATAAAGAAATACTAGAATTTGCAAATGCAGAATTGCAGAATAACTTTATGTAAGATGTATTTCCATAAACATAAGACAAACTGTCATTTTAAAAAATGGTTAAATCACAAAACAATACAATCCATATTGAAATTAAAGTTCAGAAATGCCCCACCTTTTTCAACATGTGCATCTACAGGGTGTACCACAACTCAGACTCCATAGGCCAATATGTCTAACTAATCTTATTAATTTGTTCCCCAAAGAAAATGTTACTGTACTTAGCCAGGTTTAAAGGTAATGTGCCAAACAAAGAAATGTTTAGAAGAAAATGGCACACAATTCAAACATTTCAATATAATTTATATAATAAACTAGTGCTTGACTTTATACATCTGGAATCAAAATTTAGAAGACTAAGCTAGGAACCTGGAATTTTTCATCAACTCCATGTCAACGGAACCAAACATCTAAAAGTCATGCCTATACAGATGTACATTAAGAAGACCAATAATATCATCAGTGTTATTAACTTTAATGCATATTTTGAAGTTGCTCTATTTAAGCTTTAACTCGTAGGCAATATTGCTGCAGAGTGGAGGGGATGCCTCTTAAAGCCTCCCTATGAAAAAAATTCAGTCAAAAAGTTGGTTCCACTCACTTTGATAATGTCATGAGGTCAATTGCCTCAGAGGTTAACAATTGCACAATAGAGCATTGCTGCAGTGAAAAAAAATGAATAAATGATCATTCTTAAAATCTGACTTGATCCAATTCAATTGAAAGAAATGTTAAGACTATTGAGCTCTGCTGTTTGCAAACTACTGCACAAACAATAGAAAAATGTGGTGAATAAGCAGGCAATAATATACAGGTCTGATCTCCCTTACATTCATTTTGGTCCAAATTTCAAAACAAATGGTAGCATCTAAAATGCATACAGTTCCATATTGTCTTCAAAAGCAGTTTTCCATTTACAGAGGAGTATTTAGCCATAAGTAGAGCACTGGACAATGTAGGTGAAACTGAGATCTACGGACACTCTTTTATGTGTTAAAAGATTTTACGCGATAATGCATAAGAAATTGTTCTTTTTTTTCTGCCCAAATTCCATACCTTTAATTTTATAGTACAATTTTAAAAAGTTTCCTTCAGGTTGAGCTTGACTTCTGAAGACATCATAGGCACATCCATGTAGTATTTTTCAGCAGCAGTGCTGAAGCTATATACCACCTTTTTTTCTAGTGGTATTTTGACTTCTGTTAGCCTATAGTCTTGGTTAGTATTGGGGTCCATCCAAGTGCTGAGCAGGCTCAACTCTGCTTAGCTTCTGACTAGACAAGATTTGCCAAAGGCTGCTACTTGCTGAAAAATTTATAATGAAACTCTTAAAATAAGCTTAAAAATGAGGCACACCATAAATTTGTGCTACAGTTGACAACATTTTGTACTATGCACCGAGAAGCTGAAAAAAAATAGTAAATTTCCACATGCCAAGTTTGTACTAAAAGAAAACTGTGTCTGAGTTTCAGTTTACTTTTGATTAATAAAGGAAAATAGCTCCCATGTTTTCTTTCTAAGCAATTTATAATGGAAAGCTGAAAATAAACCATGGCTTCCAAATCTGGCTTGTTAGGAAAATAAAGTAAATTTTCAGTTTGTACATCATGGTAAGAAGCAAAACAAAAAAATGAGCTTCTGTGATTTGCTTGGCTCAATGATATCAATACTCCTTAAAACTTTTTTCTTTTCTATTTTTTTCTGTAATTATTACTTTACTTCAATTAGTACAATAAATGCCAAATTCAAACCACAACAGTTTAGAGATTTACAATATTTGGTAATTAACCAGCATTATTCATAATACAGGTTCACAAACATCTTCCTACAGTCTTGTGTAGGTCTAGAGCAGTTGAAAACCTGATATGCAACACTACAGGTAGTCATGACACAACTGAGCTCAAAATTTCTGTTGTTAAGTGAGGTATTTGTTAAGTGAATTTTGCCCCAGAAGCTGTGCGGATCACCTCTAAAGCAGCAAAATGAACCAGTTTGTCTGGCGACCTTCATTTTGTTCCCACCCACAAATGTGTGGGACAAATTGGCGGCCATATTTGGATTGCTGCCATACAGCCCTGGAACAAACTGTTTCATTGTCCAGCCTTTTCTAGTCTACACAGTGCTGCAGAAGCTTTTTGCAGCACTCAGACAAAATGGGGGCTGCATTTAGATCACCACCGCATGGCCTTTTCTTCCACAATCTGAGGTCTGGAGAGCTTCAGAAGGTAAGTGTGGGGGCATGATAGGTGTGTGCCCCATGGGTATGAGGAGAGGAGCTGGGAGGGCACTGCAACAACCCTGTAGTGGATTGTAAAGGTGAACAACTGCATGTCTGCTGCAGCCATTGCAACTTTGAAATCCATGTAGATTTCATTAAATGGCCTGTCATATCTCAAGATTACCTCTGTTGAGAATATAATGTTGCAATAGCACTGATATTGCTGGATGTAAGCACCATCTCTCGTTACTGAAGAATGTAAATATAGTTTGCTGGTGTGTATATATGCTGAAAGCACCAGCCTGAGGATGGCAAGTGGGACCTCGCCGAAACGTTGCCAAGATGGCAGATGAGATTCTGCCGAAACGTTGCTACAACTTTAAAAGCACAACTACAATGACGTGGGAAAATACCCAAACAAAGCTGAATTATATATATAATAATTCATATAATATATATATATTTGTTTTCTGAGGTTCTCGCGGGTATTTATATGTGGATCTTTGTTGTTGGTTTTCTCCGTAAGATTCGAGTATCTAGGTAACGTTGATGAAGTCTCATTCATCATCTTCAGGCTTCTGTCTCCGGCTCTGTGCTTTTCAGAGTAATGTGAGATTGCAGCTGCTTCCTCCTCCACCAATGAGAACACACCCCCACCCAATCAGAACACAGCCAAGCCCCCACCCAATCAAGTCCCACCCCCACTGGCAGTTAAAAGGAGGAAGCAGCTGCAATCTCCATTACTCTGAGAAGCACAGAGCTGGAGACAGAAGCCTGAAGATGATGAATGAGACTTCATCGAAACGTTGCCTAGATACTTCAAATCTTACGCGGGAGAAAACCCGAACAACCAAAGATCTACATATAAATACCCGCGAGAACCTCAGAAAACATATATACATATATATATATTTTCAGTAATAGAAAAGTTTGGTTGTATAGAAGTATTGTGGGCTATTCTATCAAAGTTTCCTTATTAATACAATGAATGATAAGAAAGATTTTATGCCAAAAAAACAGTGTTCTATACTGTTTCACAATTTTAAAACAGTCAAGAGCTGTTCCAAAAGTTTTCCAAAAATGAGTACCTACAGTAAGATGCTTTTAAAATAACCTTTTACACAAATTATAAATTTTTTAAAAATCTGATGTAGCTCCTATAAGTAAGCAATACCTGAATTAAACTTAAAATGTATGTGGAAATGTATAAGGAAATATTTCCTTAAAATGTATAAGGAAATATTTATGTGTAGTTGCATTAAAATATCTAAATCTGAACTAAAATATTAAACACAAAATACTAGTTAATCCATTTCTGCAACAGGAAATATTGTAACAGAATGTTTAAGCATACCTTAAGTATTAGGACTGAAAAAAATTGTGAGTGGTAAGAAAACCTCTAAGGGCATGAAATATTATACAAATTGTCTAGCTATCTAGAATATTGGATTATTATTGCTTGCATATTGCTATTATTATTACTGATAGGGTTAAATATGTGTGTAATCTCATACTGCACTTACCTTAGCCTGTTTATGTTGTTACTTCCTGCAAATTTGTTGCAGTTAGTTCCTCTCAAAATTTCAAAAAATAAGTAGAAACAATCTCCAGTAGCACCCAAAAGAGCAGATTGGTTAGCCTGACAAAAGCAGCACCATAGTGTTTTTGTATGTGAGTATCACATGACATTCATGTCCAAAAGGGTCAAATGTTGTATTATAAAAGTGCAATAATCTTTGTGGTTTTTTTTTTACATTTGGATGGAAACAGCAGAAGATTGATGACACCAATGCCTGACTTAAATGTCTTTTGTTTCATTCTCAGAAAAGGCACAATATTTATTTTAAGAAAAAAAATTGAAACACTGCAAATTATGTATGTCAGACCACCTTTGTATCTCTTAGTCTCAATTCAAGAATAATATGCCTTTTATTATAATAATAACTTATAATTCATATAGTATATTGATCAATATATTGTCTATTACTATCATTTATTTCTGTGAGTTCAGCATGCATCATTAGGAATAGTTTTCTCTGTTTAAGCCATAGGTCTAAATGGATATGTTTATGCCAAGAAATGAAAATACAATTGATACAAATAAAATATATATGCATGCCTTGGAGCAATATAATAAAATACAAAAAGAATTTGAGATGTTAATCTCTCTCTCCAAATGAGTTTATGTTCAGATGGACTGCATTCACTATAACTATTTTTAATGTTAAAATACCCTAGGGAAGTTATAAACTCACCAAATATGCAGTTAAAGTTACTTTATATTATGTGCAGCTGCATGGCTTTGTACCAGTGACCAGACTTCCTAAATGGGCCAGCAAAGGAGAAGAGTTTTGCTTCCTACATCTCCTTCCACCAATAACACAATGCTTTGCTTGTTGCAACATTTAAATTTCCTAGTATGTCAAAATAATCTTATGACCTTAGTAAATTTTGTTATGCAGGGGAGAAAAAGAGGGAGAGGAGGAGGTGCGGATATGCCAAAATGAAAAAAAAAATTACATATGAATAAAATTATCTGCCTTATGAACTCGCCACCCCTAATCAATTTCATAATGAAAAATTATACTTCCATTAACTTGTCAATATTTAGCATTGCCTGTTTTACCAACAGGATTAATGGAAAGGGAATGGTTTAAATTCAACAACTTAATGCACTAATCCTGGTTTTGTGGCAAATACCGGCATTCAATTTTTAAGAACCAAATTCTAGTATCTGATTTAACAGATACTAATGAAACCTAGCAATAATGTTTTAAAGCAATTTGTTTATGAGATATTTTACAATCCATTTGTCAATATCTAATACAAATAAAAAATCAGATACTGAAAATAAAAGTTTACTATAATTCAAACACTTCAAAGAAACCAAAACAGTAGGGTGGTTACTATCAGAGGCTGTCTGCTTGCTAGTTTTTACAAACATTATGAGGTCACATGAAATGGTGCTTTGACATGTTATGGCTCACTGGCAGTGATTAATTGACCAATATACTTTGATTTTGACATTTAGACACAGCATTCTCTGAGAACAACCTGAAAAGATATCTCAGATCTCAATCTCATGCATGTTTTAACTATTGTTTTACATTCCATTGCCAGAAATGTTCTCAAATTCTTCATTAAAAGGCTAATATTTGGTCCGCAGGTTTACACTGTATATATCTGCTTGAAACATCAAGGTAACATCATTATAAACAATGTTAATAATGATACAAGTATGTTATAAAATTCATAGTTATGTATATAGATATATATTTATCAGAGTTGGAACAAGTTCAGTACCAAATTAATGAAAGTTGATCAATTTTCAAAATGGGAAACTTTAACTATATTAGATGCAATTCTATCTTAGATTTTTTAAAAAAAAAAAACCCAACCCAAATGTACACCCAAAGCTAGGACTTTCATAAAAGCAGTTACAAACACTGAAGAAGTATGAAAAGTACTAATTTGCATATTTTCTAAACCAAAATTTGAGGCATATCTGTATCTCTAATTGCACTTCTGTACACAGCATAGATGTAAATTGACCCAGTTATAAATCATTATCATGAAGTAATATATAGAATAGAAAACTATGTGTTATTTACAAAATCGTCAATAGAAGAACAGAGATAAGAATGAAACTTTAGTTAAAATTGCATTGTGTCCATTATTATTCTATTTTTATTAATCAGGTAACCCAATAAAATGATATGCTTGCTATGATAAAGTAGCTGTATTCCTTGCCTTTTTCTGAGATATACTAGATATAAAAGAAGGGAAGGAGTTTAACAACTCTTAAGGATAATTGAATCTAAGCCTGCCACATATTCTTACACTTTAAAATTTTATCTTTCTTCAAAAAAATAATTGTCTAAATACCTCTAAGGTCAAATAGTGTCCTCTTTATTTGCTGATGAGATATATTGCTGAACAAATGCTAAATAATGTCAAACTCTGTACAACACTTGTGAACTGAGTAAATAATTATATATTTACTTCACTTTAGAGAAACAAATGGGAAATTACTTCAAGTTCATTGTTAAAATACAAAGATGCATGCTTATATTCAAAGAAGAGAAACCATATAACTTAAAAGTATATTTGACTAATCTAAAAGGTCTAAATTTTCTATTATGTGTGCTGATAGTAAATTTAAAAAAGGCTGACAATTGAACAAAGGCTGCTTAAATGAAAAATACTCATTGAGAACCCTGAATAAACCATGGTTAAAATGCATACAGATATCTTTACATTCAATTTTCAATGGAAAGACATCCTGATAGTCTTTGTTTTGAAATGCAAAACTGTGTCAGTTGTGACAAAGTCCAAGTGGAAAATTTCAAATTGTCTCCAGACACTTGTCTTTGTTCAGTTCGTTCATTGGTTTATAAGTTTGATAACAATAAAGGCAAAATTCTAGATGATTATCTAAAATGCCAACAATCCTTTTCATCAACAGGTTTTCATCAATAAGATATAACATCAATTTTGTTTTATAGCATACTCAGGAATTTATACTCATTTATTTATGTATTAATACAATTAATAATGAATACAATTAATACAAAGCTGAAACAATGTTGTTCCAGTATGCATCCAGTCCTTGGATTAGATTAGTTAAGCTTCAAGGATGCCTGTAAATGTTTATTAATGGCTTTTAATGATCATTTCAGCTGTTTACTCTGAAGCCTTCCTTTTGTTTTTGTCTTTTACGCTTGTCTTTTTTGAGTTCATTAGGATTGAGGTAGTTTTGAAGATGGATGGATGGATGGATGGATGGATGGATGGATAGATAGATAGATAGATATATAGATAGATAGATAATATTTTCAAAAACTGTCTATGAGGCTAAGATGTAACTAGCTCTTTCTCGGGATAAAAAGGTAATATCCAACGATGTCAGGGAAGATTTCAATTATTTTAGATATTCTTAAGACAGTGAAGAAAAATATGTGGCAGACTTGCCTGTTTTTAACCTTAATTAGAAGCCTATCAAGAATCCTGAAATGAATGGTATATACCGCCTAATATCATTCAGCATTCACTGTCTGTCAAGGTTCAAAAGGTCAGAGTATTACTGAAACACTGCAGATCTAGATATGGAATCTCTAGCTATGAAAGTGACAATACTGAGACAAAGTTCAATTAATGCAACATATGATTGATACTATTTAGAGCATGAAATGGTCTGCATTACTTGGTCACACAATCTTTTATGCAAAATCTAGAAGAATAGGAACACCACACAAATGCAGACACAGAGAATGAAGATTTTACTGATCTGTAGGATTGGTCAGTCATCCATGTTCTTCCAACTTCTATTTTAGATCGCTGTATTAATTTTTGCTTGTTTTAGCTCATACCAACTTGCATATGATTATTATAACAACGTTAGAGAAAAAAACTTGTTATTACTGCATATTACATTCCCTGTAGATTCATAGGCTATTTTAAAATTTAATTATTTTCACCCTAAACATTCTTTTTCAGGTTGGATCCACAAATTGTAAAAGGAAGTTTCTCCATATTAACTTGAACACTACAATTTTAATGATACAATCTTTTCTAAATATCTTTTTGTCTGAACTAGATGTGTTTCTGCTGAGGAAAAGGAGGATTCAATGCTGGTGACCTAATTATGGAATGCTTTCCCTAAAGACGTTCATTAGTTACTGTACTTGGATAACATTTGGCAAAGTATTTCCCAGATGTCTTAAATCTAAAATGTTCTCCCTCTGAAAGTATTTTTATGCTACTCTTTTCATTCTTGCAGATATCAATATGTTTTTTTATTCTTCCCATTATATTTGTAAAGTCAGTCTAGGAATTTGATTTGGTCCTAGCCAAAAAATTCCTCAAATAATAAATAATAATGTTTTTATAGCACTTGTATAACCTCATCTCCACATTTTGTGACTCAAAGATACTGAAGAAGTGAAACCTACCTCTTTTGTGTTGCCATATAACCAGGAGGCTAGGACCAGGGACAAAATATATGCTTGTAATTTATTTATTTATTTATTTGGGGGGTGGGGGAACAGAATGTTTTCAAACTTGCTCAAATATAAGTAGGTGAAATATTTAGTATTAAGGTGATAAAATGAGGATTATAAATAATAATCACAACAATGGATGCTTTTCACTATTAAAAAGAAGTTTATGGAATAAAATAATGTAAAACATTATCACAACCATGTACCTGTATAATATAATTACATATTTTGTCTTCAATACAAGTTTGTATTTCTTATCTCTGATGTCCTTTGTCCTTTTAACATGTCCAAGTTAGACCATCAAAGTAGGAAGCAGAATTTCTATTATCTTGTGAAATGTCTTAAAATATCTTTTCTTTTTCTCATTTCAGGGCAATTATGACATAAGCCCTTCCAACCTAGAATAAACCTCCAAACTAATAGAAAATGCAAACATTATAGAGAAAAAAATCCACATTTCTGGAAAATGTAATAAATTCAACTAAGAAGAAATGAACGAAGGACATGAACCCCTAGTTTCAATTAAAAAATATAAAAATTCTGCTTATATTTGTATATCTTAACTTATATAAAGTAAAAGACCATTTATTTATTCAGTATGCACAATATCTGCCTCATATCTGTATTACTGGACCTTTATTCCATCCCTTCTGAGGTAAACAAATGTGTATTTAATGAAAAAGCAACATTGTCCAAATTCAACTGCAGTTAAAACCATAATTAAACTTCCCAATTTTGTAATTCAAACTATTTGATATTGTTATCTATAGAACTTTTGAATGCAGTTCATCAAATCTATGTATTATGGAGGAAAAAAGCCCACAGCACTATGAAAACTGAGGGTTTTTTTCAACGTAAGTCACTTCATAGAGTTTTTTTCCTTTAACATTTCAGTTTATACTTAGTTACTTTCCACTGGAAGGAAATAAATACTGCACTCTAGTTTTACTTAGAAACTCCAAAACTTAATATACTGTGAATACTTATTTCTGTACTAATCTATATTCACTGCTTATAAAACTGTAACAAGTCAGTCTGGAATATATTAGTATTATTAAGAAAAAAGCTACTATCCTACCATGCAAAGGAAATGAACAAATTAACTGCTGATATCTCTAATATATTATGTGACAAACAATGACCTTCTTAGCTATCACCCTTAAAATGAGAAAAAGATTTATCAAGCCACTTGCCTCTGTATAAGCTAATACAACAAACTGGAAACCTGATCTCTACCTTGGCCTCTCTAGATATATTTGCAATCAGTGTAAAAAATGGTCTTGTCAAGATCTGAGATAGGTTATCTCTTTCTGGACTCATCAACATTAGCCTTTTGTGGGAAGTGGGAGGGGAGTTTGGAAATGGAACGCATGTTCCAAGTTTATTTTAAACAGGAAGGGACTTCATAAAAATAGCAAAGAAACTGTAATGAAAGTGTCATAGAAAATCCCATAAAATATCATTTTAACCATAAAATTACCTGTCTAATATGAATTCCCTTGAAAGCAAGTTTTAATCCACTTAAATTAGCAAAATAAAATGCTTTTAAAGATCTAATAAATACTGTTCAGGACATAACTTATTTTCATTATCCTTCCAGGTAGCACGACAGATCCAAAAGCAATAAGCATAAAAAGAGAAAACAAAACACTAGGACTGTTCAACAACAGGTAGAACATATATATTTTTAATGTAAGTGGTAACCCTAACCCTATAAACAAAACTTGCTTTCATGTACGCATTTTTGTGTGACATGTCAATTTAATTTTCTCACATTTTAAAATCAATATTTTATAACTTTTTGTAAAGTTTTACTATTAGAGGAAGACATGTTTCACACCTATAAAACTGTATCTTTGAAGTAATAACAACATTGGGCCTGATTTTCAAATTTTACCTCATCTGGAATACTGTCACCTCCATTAGCTTTGTTGTTGCTCAGATTTCCTAAGGCCCATTTGACTTCAGATTCTAGGATGCAACTACGTCAGTGACTTTTTAATTTTTTTATTTTTATTTTTATCACCTTGGACTGAAAGGCGATCAAACTGGTCAGTCCTAAAGGAGATCACCCTGACTGCTCTTTAGAAGGCCAGATCCTGAAGATGAAACTCAAATACTTTGGCCACCTAATGAGAAGGAAGGACTCATTAGAGAAGAGCCTAATGCTGGGAAAGATTGAGGGCAAAAGAAGGGGACGACAGAGAATGAGGTGGCTGGATGGAGCCACTGAAGCAGTAGGTGTGAGCTTAAATGGACTCCAGGGGATGGTAGAGGGCAGGAAAGCCTGGAGGAATGTTGTCCATGGGGTTGCGATGGGTCGGATACAACTTCACAACTAATAACAACAAAATAACTGTAAAATAAATGGATTTCAATTTGGAACTCTGACATCCAACTATCAATATATGATGAAATAAATTTCTATTTCTGTATAATAATAATAATAATAATGAAAAAACAACTTTTTTGCAACAAGAAGTCTAGGTTTCATTTGGTTGTTTTCATCTCATTATAAAAATGTACTGCTTCATCCCCAGACAAACAGGAGAACTTGAATAAAATAGGAAAACAAAAAACAAGCACTGAAGCAAAAGTCGCACTGAATTAAATGTACTTGGAGGCCAAAAGCTTTGAACCTGAATTTAACTAGCCATTCCATCCTCATGAGGTAGGCACCTCAGAAGGTTGGGCTTGGGTAACAGAGAACTCATTGTTTTCAAAATACTGCTAGAAAAATGCTGCTTTATATTTCCTCACACCACAGACCTTGTGCTTAAATCCAAAGTGGAGAAGACAGGAGTGATCCATTCAAAAACAATTTTTCCACTATAAATTACCTTCAAGCTGCCACTTCTGACATGCAAACACTGGTAAAGGATGTTATGATGGTATGCAATGCAAAACAAGAAGCTTTTTTATTTATATGCGATTGGGACACTTTTCTGTCCATTCCCCTTTTTAATCCTCAGCAGAGCAAGATGAAACTGTCCAAAGAGAAGCATTCAAATATTCACAAAAAAGTGCTGGCATTCCACATCTGTTTAAATTGTTTATAATATAATGAAGTGTGGATGCAGACTTTAGAAAAGACATACATTTCAAAGATTTTACTATTATCAGTTTTTTCTCATCTCAGAAATTCACATCTTTGGAAACTCTGTGACTTATTAGCTAGAATATTTATATTTCATACAGAGTTTAGGAATATGAATGGGGAATCAAAATGTCAGTATAACAGTACGGCAATATAGAGCTGCTGTATTTAACATTTAAACTAGACATATCTACTGGCAAATTTTACAGAAATAACAAGTGTTTGATATTGAGGGCTAAATAAAAATAGAATTACCTTTGTGATCAGCACCTGTAAATCTTACTTTACTGAAATTTAGGCGACATCCACACAAGTTTGCTAAGTTTCCACCAGCCCCAGACCCAGCGGAAACCATGCCACCATCATTACTGCTGCCACTACAGTGTGCCATTAAGGTATAACCAAAATAGGTCTGGGCTATGATGTTGTCTGTATAATTTTAACATGCAACATTCCATGAGCTAGTAGATCCTCTGGCTGAAATTCTGGCCATGCCCAACATTATCTACCACATGAAAAGCCTCTTTCAACTCGCATTGAAGAGGATAGAGGATAACAGGTAAGGCCAGATGAAGTGAGAAAGTCTCAAAGAAAGCCAGCAGAGTCAAATAGGCTATAGGTTTGTCTCCCCATGCTCATGATTATGTCCTATGTTTTGAATTGTATTTAATTTTAACTTAAATTAAAATATAATTGCTCATCATTATGTTCTATGTTTTGAATTGTACCTAATTTTAACTTAAATTAAAATATAACTTAAAATCTCATGAGTAGGTTTCTCTCAAGATTTTAATCTAACCCTACTTCATTAACCAAATATTCATTTAATAAATTAAACATAATCCATTTCTGAGGTCCTCGCTCTAACTTCTGATACACTTTCTTTTGTAGCTGGATCCAAAGCCAAATAATACTACGTTAATAAGTATTGTACTTTCTAAACACAAAAGTATTTTTCCATTTAAAGCTGGCAGTCATTTAATTAACTGTACCCATTTAAATTAAAGTAAATTATGTTGTAATCCAAACGGCAGTAAACTATGCTGCAATTCAACCCCCATCATACCCCAAATGAACTTAAAACATTCCAGCTGGTGGCTATTTGTAATTTCCCTGCCTCATGTTAGGTTTTCTGACATTTTTATTGCCTGTTGTTCTAGTGATAATGTGCAAGCACAAAGATGTATTAAATTAGGAATAAATGGAAACACTTATAGATTAAAGAAGAGCAAAAGAGAAGCCTGTATTCAGGAAAAATGCACATGGTTTCTCTGCTACTAAGTTTAGCATCTACATTAACTGGAAAAGGATCAGGGTTCTTCTTCTTTCATAATAAACATTCATTTACTACAAAACTGAATAGCTGTTAAATGATAAACAATGGTTTGGTGTTACAGGAATGTGGGCTGAAGGAGCTTCGACCTCACATGATATTTCATTCCCAATACAATGGCACATAGCATTTCCTCCCAGTCTTTTCCAATTCTGTAACTTCTGTGTTTATCCTGCAAAATAGAGCTAAGGTAACTTTGTTTTAGTCATTTTGGCAAGAGTCATAAGAAACCGATTTACCATTTTGCTTGAAGCAGCCAATTATGGCTTCCCTCAAATGGAGAAAAGAGAAATTATTCTACATGTAGGAAATGTATGAATCTTTAATGTCTTGATTCACAATAGTATCAAATTACCTTTATTATTACATCTGAAAAACTCCAGAATGCTTACATTGTTCTTTCCCATAGCAAATAATTGAAGACTTTGTGTTCACTTAGTATGAAATCTATTTTCACTACTTTAAAGCTCTAGGATTCTGACTTAATATTTTCAATAACAGTAAGCCCTCTTGCTTTTCTTTTAACACCTAATGAAAAAATACTTTATGGAAATAGTGATTTCTTTAGAAGAATTGATACTCTGCAATATTTAGTTTTCTCTAAAAACATAGATTCTATAAATTTCAATTTCCTCATTGATTTTAGCAAGTCTTTTTCATGTTGTTTTTTTAAAATATTATACATTTTTGACAACGCTCATGTCAAAAGGAAAACATTTTTGCTTGGAATGTATGGCGGTATCCAAAATGGTTTCTCTATATTACAACAGCAGCTCATGAATTAACTATTCACATTATTTATTAACAGCCACACACTGGCACAACTATTTAACACAGTGACTCCTAATAAATCAGAATAGCAATTAGCTAGCTCAGCATGTGGGTTGTTTGTGACAATTTATAGAAGCTCTCAAGCTGGCACATCACTTCAAAACCACCAATGGGGGAAAACCTTTTAATGAGTCACTTGAGATGACAGGCACTACATGGCACACCTGGTAGGAATGCATTTGGCAGCTTATTTGGTTATACAAATTCCCCTATCTCTTTTCTGCATTTGTTTACCTATTTACAACACAGGCTGATAGCAAGGATGAACAATGAAGCAATTTGTCCCAGCCAAAAAGAGTGAGGGATGAAGGAGCTTAAATTTTGTACATTAGCATTTATGAATGGAATTTTTAATCCTTAAATAATAAGCAAACTGAAGATGTCATGGATTCAATTAGCAACTGAAATACAGAAAATGTGATACCTATTTAGCCCAATGATCTGAATCTAATCAGAGTGAGGAGGAAAGCATAAAAATGGTCATGGGTTTTTCAAGATTCTCATTTTCAGTAAAAATTATGTGAGAAACATATTGCATTTAGACAAACATGCACACATTTAGATAAAGAGAGAAATGAGAAAGAATCAGATTTACATTCATGGATCACATTACATAAGGTGGGCAGGTCTCTTAAAGTCTGCTATGTGGGTTGATAACAGTGCAGGGGAACTAGCTACTCAATTTTTTTCCTATTGCTTTTTTTCTTGTCTTAAATTGTCAGTTTGTCATCACACTGCATATTCATCCATTGCTTAGATGGTTTTTGAGAGGTCAAAGAGAGAAGAGTTAAATCACTTTTTCCTCTGTACTAAATTTCAACCTTGACTAGATGTCTGGATTTTTTTTAAAAAAAAAAGACCTGTAGGGAAACTATCGTAATCATACTGATTAATTAAACAAGTTGGAGTCCATGCTAACCATCAAACTGATCCCCCACCACCCCAGTTTTATATGGAATATGTATATACAATTTTCGTTAAGTATAGCTAGTTGAGCTTGGTATGAATAAAGAAACAAATGATTATGTACTACCAAGTCATTTACATAAATAAGCCATCAAGTAATCACATAAATAAGATTTTATCCACGACAATCTGCCCCTAGTCTTTCAGATTGATCTGAATGAATTTGGTTTTAAGAAAATGTAGTATTTAGTATTTAATCAATAATTAATATTGATTAAAATGCAGCAGCAAAATTTTCACTTTATTTATTGCAACAATTATAAAATTGCCATTAAAAATGAGCTGAAATATTTGAGTGAGTTTTCTGGATCCATAACGTGTGATTCTTACAATTTTCTTACTGTTTTATTACCTTTTATTGTTTGTAGGCCACCCAGAGCTTTATGGACTTTAGAGTTGGGTAGCCTCAAAATCTATGAAGTGCTTTGAAGGTTCAATTTAGCATACAAAATTGAATCCAAAAGCAAGCTGGTGATTAATGCAGGTATTCTAGAAAGAATCAGGAAACCACTCCTCCTTCTGCAGTTGCCATCAGATTTTCTATCAGATTACTCCTTTTCAAATAATTGTCTAAAAAACTAAAAGTTAAATTTATGTGACTATTTCCCATTTTTGCATAGATCAATACTAATATTTTTCATCTAAAGCTTTGACCCCCTCCTTTGAAGCTTTTTCAGTCATGTTGAAAATACATTGTTTTACACTGGATCTTCCTGATTCTGGAGAAAATTCTATAAATAATTGCAAGTCCAACCAGAGAATGACAGTCTAGACTCATACTAGAGCAGAGGCAAGATTAAGTTCTGACTGGTAGCAGTCCTATAGAATAGAATAGAATTCTTTATTGGCCAAGTGTGATTGGACACACAAGGAATTTGTCTTGGTGCATATGCTCTCAGTGGCCATAAAAAAGAGATATTTGTCAAGAGTCATAAAGTACAATAATTAATAAGTCATAGGGTGCAAATCATACTAGGAAAGAGTCAATAAAAATCATTAGGATGCAAGCAACAAGGTTACAGTCATACAGTCATAAGTGGGAGGAGACGGGTGAAAGGAAGGATGGGAGGATTAATAGTAATAGTAATGCAGACATAGTAAATAGTTGGACAGTGTTGAGGAAATTATTTGTTTAGCAGAGTGATGGCGTTCGGGAAAAAACTGTCCTTGTGTCTAGTTGTTCTGGTGTGCAGTGCTCTATAGCATCGTTTTGAGGGTAGGAGTTGAAACAGTTTATGTCCAGGATGTGAGGGGTCTGTAAATATTTTCACAGCCCTCTTTTTGACTTGCACAATATACAGATCCTCAATGGAAGGCAGATTGGTAGTAATTGTTTTTTCTGCATACCTAATTACTCTTTAAAGTCTATGTCTGTCTTGTTGGGTTGCAGAACCAAACCAGATAGTTATAGAGGGTTGGATTCTGGATAGAATTCTTTCTTATCCTTGAGAATTCATAATATTACATGAAGGTGGAACAGACTGCAAAGTAGTCCAGGAAGTCTGGGAACACTTAGTATCTTTTAAGGATAGTAAATAAAAGGTGTAGAAATTAAGAACAACTTGCTGACAAGCAGAATAAGCCTACCGATGTTAAGCAGATGCAGAGACTTTTAACATAAAGAGCGACAAGGAAGTACTTGTAAAGATAGAGATAATTATGCCTATAGTCAGAGCATTCCTCTATAAATATGTTTTAATTTACATCTTTAAATGAGTAGAATTCTAAATACATGAAAAAGATCTATCAGTAGAAACAAACACAGTATTTCCTCCTTTTAATCCTTTATCTGAGACTATACTAGGCCGATGCACCATGTTATTTACTCAGACATTTTCCATACTAAAGGAGCATAGCAAACAAAAGTAAGTATTCTTTGAAATACAAATTATTCAATAATAAATCAGTGGATACATATTCACATTCTACAGATATCTGTCCTGCTTTAAAATCATAGTCCCCAAAAGTCTGAAGGAGAAATGTTTAGTATCAAAGAATTTTGTCAATGATCCTACTCTAGAAAACGAATCAAATATTGCACTGAAATTAATCAAACACCGTAACTACATCTAGACTTTCAAAATCTACAGAAAAAAAATACTTTTTATATAAAAAGAACATTTGAAAGCTAATATCAATACATTCTTTTCTACATTATTGTATCTGGCACATTACTTTCCCAAGAGAAAGAGAATACAGAGTTTATTCTAGAAATAAATTCTGTACATAAAATAATTGTAGAAAATCACCTGTCCATTAAAAAATCATTATTTTGAACAGGGACTGAACATTCCATATTTGAAAATAAAGCTGTGGGCTAGGACCACCAATGAATCACGGCCCAAATTTTTGTTAAAAGAGAACTGCTTTTTTTTTTTTTAGCATATGGCACATGTTATCCAGGGATCCCCGAGGTGGCTGCCTGCCTCTGGGAAAGGAATTTTTCGGGCGGTTATCTTTACTCGCCAGATGCCTGAATGCTGGTAGGCAATCGGGAGAGGCTCCTTTTTTGCCCCGACATGGTTTGTTTTCTCATGGGAATCGAGCCGCTGACCTCAGCAGTGCGCGGCCCAGCGTCTTACCATGTGAACCACCGCAGCCCTCCAGAGAACTGCTGTTTGCAATCCAGTCAATATGTCAGGTGTTCAAGTGCAGCCATGAACTAATATTGTACATAAATCCCATGTGTTCCTTTGAAATGGATCAGAAGCCAAGGTCAGATTGGAAGTCATAAAACTTAGGCTTTTGTATAGTCTCCTTAAGGAAAAATGTCAGCATCTCCTTTTCCCAAAGGATGGAAAGTGACAGGGAAGGCAGTCACTAATCTGATACCATTGTATGGCAATTCTGATTGCTGTGGTGAATCTGAATGCTATAGATTATTCCAAAGTTAGCTACAAAGTACTGGAAAGGAAACCTGCTGTCTTTTTCCTGGCTTTTTTTTAAAAGAACTGCTCCTTTTATCCTTGCTGTAAGTATTTCTAACTCATTGTCTAGAGGCATCCCTTGCCCCCCTTTCCTGTTAGTTTTTGTTGAATGGAACAAAAGGCAAAAATATCTCTCTATTCTTGAATGAGACCTCTGCATACAAATAAAAGCATAGGGTAGGAAGTTGGCATTCTTGGACAGTGGTCTGACAGAAATCCTTAATTTGTCTGTAAGTGACCCTTTTCACTGCCATACATGCTAGCATGAGGCCACAATTACTGTTGCTAAAGGGACTAAACCATTCTCTGTGCATTAAAAATGGGAGTTGTTATAAAGGTCAACTTAGATTTCTCTCTAAATCTAAGACCGCAGACCACTTATCAGTTCCTATGCTTTCTGGCTGATGGTTTGGTCACTTTTGAATGCTGGCAGTGCTTTCACTCCAGTGGTAGCACGAGACGGAGTCTACAACCCACACAAGTGGCTCAGGTAGTACAGCTCATCCAGGATAACACATCAATGCGAGCTGTGGCAAGAAGGTTTGCTATGTCTGTCAGCGTAGTGTACAGAGCATGGAGGAGCTACCAGGAGACAGGCCAGTACATCAGGAGATGTGGAGGAGGCCGTAGGAGGGCAATAACCCAGCATCAGGACCGCTACCTCCGCCTTTGTGCAAGGAGGGACAGGAGGAGCACTGTCAGAGCCCTGCAAAATGACCCCCAGCGGGCCACAAATGTGCACATGGCTGCTCAAATGGTCAGAAACAAACTCCACAAGGGTGGTATGAGGGCCCGACGTCCACAGGTGGAGGTTGGGCTTACAGCCCAACATCGTGCAGGATGTTTGGCATTTGCCAGAGAACACCAAGATTGGCAAATTCACCACTGGCACCCTGTGTTCTTCACAGAGGAAAGCAGGTTCACACTGAGCACATGTGACAGACATGACAGGGTCTGGAGACGCTTTGGAGAATGTTCTGCTGCCTGCAACATCCTCTAGCATGACTGGTTTGGCAATGGGTCAGTAATGGTGTGGGGTGGCATTTCTTTAGGGGGCCCTCCATGTGCTCGCCAGAGGTAGCCTGACTGCCATTAAGTACCGAGATGAGATCCTCAGACCCCTTCTGAGACCATATGTTGGTGCGATTGGCCCTGGGTTCCTCCTAATGCAAGACAATGCTAGACCTCATGTGGCTGGAGTGTGTCAGCAGTTCCTGCAAGACGAAGGCATTGATGCTATGGAGTGGCCCGCCGTTCCCCAGACCTGAATCCAATTGAGCACATCTGGGACATCATGTCTTTCTCCATCCACCAACGCCATGTTGCACCACAGACTGTCCAGGAGTTGGGGGATGCTTTAGTTCAAGTGTGGGAGGAAATTCCTCAAGAGACCTCCTGCCACCTCATCAGGAGCATTCCCAGGCATTGTAGGGAGGTCATACAGGCACGTGGAGGCCACACACACTACTGAACCTCATTTTGACTTGTTTTAAGAACATTACATCAAAGTTGGATCAGCCTGTAGTGTTTTTTTCTACTTTAATTTTGAGTGTAACTCCAAATCCAGACCTCCATGGGTTGCTAAATTTGATTTCCATTGATATTTTTTGTGTGATTTTGTTGTCAGCACATTCAACTATGTAATGAACAAAGTATTTTATAAGATATTTCATTCATTCAGATCTAGGATGTCTTATTTTTGTGTTCCCTTTATTTTTTTGAGCAGTTTATAATTGATCTGTAAGAATACAGTCCAAATAAATTATTTTGAATGAGAAAGTGGATTTCAATTATACAGCTTCTTAATTATACAGCTTCTTAAATAATTAAATAATTAATGTATAATACATGTACTTGTGAAAAATCTGTAACTGTCTGACTTATCATATATCTACTGTATCATATAACTATGGCTAAATCTACCCCTTCATTTGTAAGATAGAAGGGTTGAAATTCTAGCTGAATAAAAATATGTCTTTCCACCCTAGAAGATCCAGCACAGATCTAGGCATAAGATGGCTTGCACTCAGATTCTGAAATTTTCCTCCTAGACAAATATTTCAGAATAAAGTGAGAATCAATATTTTAGCCAACATTAACAAATAAGTATTTCAGAAAAGTTATAAAGTCATGACAAAAAGAACCACTACTAGAACAAAATTCTGTTCTGTTTAAGCTTCTCCTGTGCTGGGATCCCAACTGACATATCTTCGCAAAACATTTAGACCATTCCAATGTATTTCGGCATTTAACAAATAAACTTATTTCCATTATGGTATTTTTAATAGATTTAGATACACAATACATAAATTAACAATTCAGAAATGATCAGGATGGTCAGATGAAAGTCTCAGAACTGTCTGATCTTACAAAACATGCTTCAGAAACAATATAAGATGCAATAAATAAATAAATAAATCTCCATACAATTGTGCGGCAGAGAAAACATCAGAGTTCTACTGACATAAATCCTGCCAGGTCAAACTGAAATCTAAGGATTCGGATTACATTGTATAATGAACAGCATCTGCTTTCATCTCAGCCTCAGCAGGGATGAGGCAAGAGACATCATTCAAGATGTAACAAATGAATCAGCAGCCAGCATGGCCCAGCAAGCCTTCCAGTGGGAAAGATGATGGAAAAGCATAAGTAAAATGTTTTAAACAGAAACATCTGCATGCATCTGTAAGTGAATATAACATATGGTATATTTTTAAAAAATCAATTTGGAATGAATTATAGAGGTACAATATCTATCTATCTACCTCTATCTACCTCTATCTCTGTATAAGTGACTGTATGTGTATATTTCATGTCTGTCTGTCCATCTATCTTCTTCCATCCATCCATCCCATAGAATAACAACTTCATATTCTTTGCACATAAGAACAAAAAGTGATTATGAAAATTGACTTAGTATGGCCTATTTTGATAGATGTGTAGTTTTATTGTTTCAATGTAGTTCTACAGTTTTTTTAAAATTAATTCTTTGTTAAGAGCTTTAGTGGTACAGTGGTTAGAATGCAGTATTGCAGGCTAATTGTGCTGACTGCCGATTGCCAGCAGTTCGGCAGTTCAGTTCAAACCAGCTCAAGATTGACTCAGCCTTCCATCCTTCTGAGGACCCAGATTGTTGTTGGGGGCAATATGCTGATTCTATAAATTGCTTATAGAGAGCTGTAAAGCACTGTGAAGTGGTATTTAAGTCCAAGTGCTATTGCTATTAACCAACTTGAGTACCATGATTTGGCTATTTATAATCAAACAATCAACTTACTTGATTTTTTTTCAATGATTAATTTTACTATTAAAATAAATATTACAAGTTTCAAGAACTAAATAAAAATGGTTAAAATATGCTAGGGTGTATTTTTTCTTAAGTCAATTTCAGTTGTGATAAAAAAAACTACTATGCATTGATAAAAAATAATTGTCTATTAAATTGTTTGGTTCAATTGTTTAATCAAAAATAAAAGTTTGAAATTTTATTCATTTTCAAATCCTATCTGGAAATTCTTTCAAAATTAGATTTTAACGATAGCTACTTGCAATATTGGTTATTTTTACTATTTACATTATTATTTATTTATGAGTCATATATCCAATTGCTTTTTATTATGTGCTTTGAAACAAATTTACTTCTCTTTCAGTTCAAAACACCTACTTTGCATATAAACCACAATCTCCTTAGAATCTGCATCTTGCAAGACCTTGGTGTTCTTGCACGAGGTACTCTAAATATGTATGTATGTATATACATATACATATACATAAACACACACACACACACACACACACACACACACACATAGTTGTTTTCATATATATATATGAAACGAACACAATACAGAAGCCTGATGATGGCAGATGAGATTCTGCCGAAATGTTGCTACAACTTTAAAAGCACAACTACAATGACGTGGGAAAATACCCGAACAAAGCTGAATGCCATATATATATATATATTCTTAAGTTTTCGCGGGTACTTACATGTATGGTATTCAGCTTTGAAGGGATTTCACAAAATAGTCTGCTACCACTTTACTCATCTCAGTTTAATTAATAACAGACTATTTTAATCAACACGATAAAGCCCTTGAAATCCTGCCAGCGTTTATTTTTAGTACTAAGAGCAACCTAAAAAAGAATGCAATACATTTTCCTGCAAAGGTCACTCTGTCTGGTTACTGTACTTGGAGATTAAATTTAGATGCCACAGTGGACTATGTAAACTTAATTGTGGCAATCTAAAACTGAAGCATATTTTATTATGTGGCTTTTGGTATTATCTCTCATTTTCTGAAGTAAACCAACAATCACTCACATTCCTGGCCTTTTATTTGCAATTTCTATCTACTTAATTTGTTAATACCCTTTTAAACTCTAGCATAAAATCATGTCTGCTTTGGTTTGATTTATCTTTGATCCGTGTTTATCAATCTTACCAAATTTAAGGTGTCTGAACTTCAACTTCCAGAATCCCACAGCCAGAATACTGGCTATGAGTTCTGAGAGTTGAAGTCCACACATTTTAAAATTGTCAAGGCTGAGAAACATTATATAATTTTTTGAACTATGTTATTTTAGTAATCAGAACAATGTTCCATAACAAAAATGCCAGAATACAACTCAGCATTATACATTTGTTTAAAGAAATTGTAGTACATAAACATGCTTTTGTTTTTAGCTATTTTTTATGGATAGTTGTGTGCTGCCTAGAATCATTATAAGATAGGCAGCCGTATAAGTCTACAGCAGGGGTCTTCAAACAGCTTTAAGACTTGTGGACTTCAATTCCCAAAATTCATCCTCCAGTCATGTTATCTCAGGAATTCTGGGAGTTGAAGTCCACAAGTCTTACAGTTGCCGAGTTTGAAGACTCTTGGTCTACAGTGATAAAAGTGCAAAAGTATTACTAAGTATTTTGAGGAACAGAAATGCTTCTAAAATAAGGCATAGGTTTACTTTTTAAATATCAATTATTTCATTTTACATACTTTTGCCACTACTATGCTGTGTCATTATATTCTCCATTCTGCCATTTAAATTCTCTCTGAAGCCCATTCTCCTCAAACTAAAATGGATGGGAATAGCTGTTGCCAATTATAGAGAATGACTTCAAAGCATTTTAATTGAAAGGACTGATGAAACTTTTGAATAAAGGGGAAACAGGTATTGTATCTAAGCTCTAATCATACAACGATACAGCTAGCAATTACCTCTGTGCTAAGCTTTCAGTGTGTTAGATATTGCTGTTCAAATTCTAAAAAATAGAAAGGTTTATAACAATAGAAAAATAGAAAGGTTTATAACATTAAGTATGATTGGCCTCTGAGGGCCAAAAAAATAAACCTGTACAAGCTAAGATGCATTAGCTATATCTCAGGCTGTCAAACTGCCATATGCCCCCTAAAATGAAATATGAATTGGTTCAAGATCCCCTATGAATAAAAGTTTAAAATACTTAATAACAAAACAATGAATAACATTGCTGTGATGGACAGATCATTTGGGCAGATGGTTAAATCTGTTTGTGCAATCTCTCAAAATCTGTTCCAGGCATTTCTCCTTAGTGTGCTTACCCCTATGCCAGCTCATTGGAAGACTGCTCAAGGAAAGCATAAGTGAATCTGACCTTACCCAAGTTTCACCACTTTTAAAAAATTACAAACTTCCTCCCAGTTGCTCATGAGCTTCTAAGAAGTCATAATTCAGTCATAACTTGAAAAGCTATAAGCTACACTGTAATATAAAAGAACCTATTGTTTTAAATATAAAAACTGAAAAGAAATTTGAAATTTGTAAAATTATTTTGTCATATTTTTAATTGTATATTTTATTACAATATTAATTGCTAGTAGCATTTAAATATTAGAAATAGCAAAAAGCTATGTCAAACAATAGACTCTGTTGGAAGGCTACAGGCATACCCTAAATGTAAATAAATAGATAACGAAATAACTTTCACATTTTATTTGTTATTGATATTTCTATCAAGAGTAGTACTAATAACATATCTTGTCAGGGGTGGGATTTCACCAGCGTTACTACCGGTTCAGTGATTACATTTTGCGTGCACGTGTAGAAAACCTTAACCTGTGCCTCCCGGACAGCTGAAAAGCACTGCACGCAGGTGTGCAGCGTTTCAAAAGCCTCTTTTGTTCCTGCTTTTTCAACCTCAGCTATGCCGTGCAAAGCAGCTGAGGTTGAAAAAGCAAGAAATAAAGCAAAAGTAAGAGCCCGGGCAGGTGGGTGGGCCAAACGGCAGCAAACACAGAACTGGTTCGATGTTTGCTGCTCTTCAGAGCTATCGGTTCTATAGAGCCAGGCAGAACCGGTAGCATCCCACCCCTGATCTGGTCCACATAGAAGTGCTTTCAAAGACAATCTGGAATTGCAACTGGTTAAAAATACAAGGGTCCACTTGGTAATTTGTATATATCAATATGAATATATTACACCTCAACTGCATTTGTAGTTTGTATATATCAATGTAGTTTGTATTTATAATTTGTATATATCAACATGAATATATTATACCTCAACTGCAATATATTACACCAAAACTAAGTTTTGGATGCAATTCAGTTTGGAATTGCAACTGAAAGCTTGTATGGATCTAAAAAGCTTTATATTACAGAATATTTATAGCTTCATGTTGAACTGTGGGATCCTTGGGGCTCTCTGATGCTCTTGCCCTATATGGCCTGATACATAAATATTTCCTGGACATTTTTTTCCAACTATTGTTTGAAAGACAACCAATTCTTACCTGCAGTACAGTATATATGAACATTTGAGGCTTTTTTGTTGCATTTAATCAACCACGTGCATGGCAGTTTTTTCTCCTTCCTGTTAAACTCAATCTTAATTTTCACTGCTGGTTTGCTGCTTTACAGTGGGTTGCACACTACCTTCCTTGTTTATATTAGCAAGCCCTTAAATTGAGAGCAAGATAACTAAGAGACTAGCAAAAGGAAAAAGTCATGATCTGAAACTATGATATTTATGCTGGCACAGATTCTAAATTAGGGAAGGGCAGACCATAGCTAACATAATGACAAACTCCTCCTAACCCAATTGCAAACTAAATTATCTGTATTCAGTATCCATTTATAGGGAAAAATGCATCTTGAGCCATTTTCACAAATTGGACTTTGCATCTAAATTGAGCAGGGAAATTATTCTGCCATGCTAAAATCAGTTTCTACTACTCAACTTGAGGCACCTGGGAAACTTGATAGTTAAGATGAACAGTAGTTTGAAAAAGAAAAGAAAAGAAACAAAGTGTAAATAAGGCATACTGTAGCTAAATTAAATTCATATGAAGGAGAATTTATTTTGAAAGGGTGCAAAGGAATGAACTGATGATGAAAATGGAATTAGCCTAGTAACATCTTTAAAAATACAGTAAAAAACCAGCTCACCTCATATGAACTTTTTAATGAAACCAAACATTTGGGGCCTACTACAAGTCAATGAATTTCTCATCCTGCTTCTCCAAAGCTAAAAACTATGAAGGCCAATTTTAAGCAGAATTTTCTTAAGCAGTTTAAGAAATTTGCTTTCATATGTGAAAGAAATATTTTTTAATTCTTCTGAAATATAGTCAGCCTTTCTTAAAATACTAGTATAACAAAACTATAGTAATCTAAAAACTGGTAAAGTTGATGCAAATAATTATTGAACATAAAACAAGATGACATATTCCTTTTGTTCTCCCACTGGAAATTAAATATAAATTATATGACCGAGTTCAAAACTCTTTTACTGCAGTACTTTCTATATACTTTATTTTCAACATTGTTAGATAGATGGATGGATAGATAAGATGGACAGACAGGTATACAGGCAGAAAATAAATAAATAGGTAAATAGGTAGATAAATAAAATTAGAATATAGGTGTTATTAAATAGTTTTGTAATTTATAAATGAAAGACATAATTATTTCATAGAATAACAGAGTTGGAAGGGACCTTGGAGGTCATCTAGTCCAACCCCCTGCTCAAGCAGGAGAGTCTATTCCAAATATTAGCCTCTACCTAGGATTTTATATTCACTTATTTATTTCTTCTATTTATATAGGTATCCACTTTAGGTAATGACTTTGATCAGCTTATATCAAGTAAAAACAATGCAAATGTAGTATAAACATTGTATAAATAACGAATATATAAATAAATATAAAACATAGCAAAACATGTATTATGAATAAGCCTACATTTATATGGGTAACATAGGAGTGATCAAATCTGCAAGATAGCACGAGAATAACTGATGCATCTTAGCCTAAGTAGGACAAGCTAAAGGAAGAAAAAGTATTGCTCTTTACTATTCCTGCTGCACATTTCATGCCTTTCTTAAATACCAAAATACTATGCACTGTTTTTTAGCATGAATTTAGTATATTCCAACCCATAACATCATCAAGTATGTAGATTTCCAGAAAACCATTTGTCAAACATTGTCAAATCTTAAGTCCTATGTACTGAATCAAACTGAAGCTCTGTTACTCAGTGGCATTTTAATAAAATATCAATCTGATTCCTGCCTTAAGACTGGTTACAGACCAGAGATTTGTACTTGCTGTGCAGTTGAGTAGTCAATTCACAAGGGCAAAAAAAAAAAAACCAAAGAAAAAAAGAATATCTTCTTATAACAAGAAAAAATTCAGCTGATAAGATCTGGACAGAATCTTGTCCACAAACAGCATTAGATGCCAGATGGGTTATATCTGATCATAATTTTTTTTAAAAAAATACTCATTCTCAAATATCTTAATCAAATTTGATTTTGATTTAAATAACTTTAAAAAATAATTTCTAAGCCAGGGTGACTAAGCTTGGCAACTTTAAGACCTATGGACTTCAACTTACCATGCTGGCTGGGAACCCCTGGGAGTTGAAATCCACACGTCTTAAAGGTGTCAAGGTTGGACGGACATCCCTCTCAAGGTCCAAGCATAAAGCATTTCTGCATAGTGATTAAAGAAATCATTGCTAGTTGTCCTAGTTAGGAAGGATGGTATCTTTGGAGAACACCCAACATGAAAGAGGCTAAACAGAACAGGGCGACGGGCATAGAAAGTATTTTAAAGCACTTGAGCTACAGACCACCCAGAAGAAAAGAAAAATATTAGATAGTAAAATCTTTTGAGCTTGTCAGTGGCTAATCATCTTGTTTGGAAATGTTTCACATTTTTTCTTCATTCATGTGAAGGGTTTAATTCATTTTCAGAACATTAACATGTTATCTATTTAGGAGAGAAAAACTGATTTAAGATAAACTGTGATAAATAGAAACAGTAAGATTTCAGAAGGTGACAAGTTGAAAGTTACACTAAAACATGTTAGCTGTGATTACTGTTGCTAGATCTAAAACATGAAACAACGCTAATATTACACTCTTTGCCAATCTGCAATACATGCTACTATGCTAAACACTGTTATGAGAGGTATTTCAAATTTCAAATATTAACTGTACAAATATATTATTTCCTCAGTCTATGCAGAAATGTGGCAATAATATAAAAGCAGCTTAGTAGTGATTCATACACTGTTAAATTAGCTAATATAAACAATTAATTGACAATTGAATTCTGTTGATCTACATTCTGATGATGGCCAGATTCCAACTTACAAGGTCCAAGGTATTAATATTATTTGCTGTGCAAATTGTTAATTGCTCAATAGTCATAGAATTGGAAGGGACTTTTTTTGGCCCCCAAGTGCAAATTCTGCTTAATGCTGGAATCTAAATGAAAATATCCCAACAAATGGTGGTCGAGACTATGCTTGAATATACTCCGTGAAGAGTTGTTCACAACTCTCTGAGTAATTGGCCCCAATGTCAAGCAGCTTTTCCTGTTAGGACATTTTTCTTCACATTTAGCCAAAATCTACTCCCTGCATTCTAGGAACATTATTCTGTTTTCTGCATCCTGGATGACAATGAATAAATATTTATCTATTCTATAATATTTTTATGGTCAAAATCAGTAGTTTTTCTGTACGCTTCTGACAACCTGATCTGGAATCCAGTATTTTTTTATACCAACTTGTAAAATAAAACAACCTGCTTTCTGAAGTAGAATAACGATCAAAACAGAATAAAAATTGAGTAGGTACCTTGTCTTTGTTATTAGTGACATGCTGTTTTATTTGCTTTTTATTTTGAACATAAAGATCAAATAAGAAAACCTAATTTTAAAGAATTTTAATTTGTAAAATCCACACCAACCTGTCTTTCGTTATTTCCTATAAAAGCTTCTTCACTGTAACCTCTTTTTCAACCTGAAAACTTTTTTCTTTGTTTGCGTGTGGGTTTTTATTTTGGGTTATTTTCTCTTGCCTTGAAATTCTTTTTATAATTTTTCTGCACTAATTAAAATCCACTTTCCTGAATTTCACTCTATACTCATCTTCAATTTCTCCTGAAAATTCTTAAAAAGTAAGAGCTTCAACATTTCTTGGTCATTTATCCCAAACGTGTACTCTACTTTCATTTGTCTATACAGGTACTCCTTGACTTACAACAGTTTGTTTACTGACCATTCAAAGTTGCAACGGCACTGAAAAATGTGACTTCTGACCGTTTTTCACAATTACAACCTTTGTAGCATCCCCATAATCATGTGATTGAAATTCAGATGCTTGACCATTGGTTCATATTTATGACCTTTGCTATGCCCCAAGGTCAAGTGATCAACTTTTGCAACCTTCTGACAAGCAAAGTCAATGGAGAAACCAGATTTACTTAACAACTGGCTTTCTAAACTATAAACTGCAGTGATTCTTAACAACAGAGCAGGAAAGGTTGTAAAATGGGGCAAAACTAACTTAACAAATGTCTCACTTAACAACAGAAATTTTGGGCTCAGTTGTGGTTGTAAGTCGAGGACTACCTGTACTTCTCTATTGGTTAGCATTAAGTCCTAGCTGAAAGGACATAAATAGCTGATGGCTTCATGCCTTCTTTCACCTACTGAAGAGGGAAATGTCAGTAAGACAGATCAGGAATTTCCTGGAAGGATGATGCTTGTTGAGTTTGTCTCCCAAGATAAATGGGAGGCTTTCAAATCCCCCATCAATACTACTACATGCCTCTTTGAAAGATCTGCAATTTATTTTTAGAAAAATATCACTCATATTCACTCCTCAGCTGAGTGGTTGACAGAAGTAGAATACAGAATTCCTGTATTTCAATCACAAGTGTATTCTTACTAGAATAATTTTCTGTATATCTATTATATCACAATTCTCTTCATGTAATAAGAATTCAAGCTAAATGAGTATTATCACATCAACAACAATATCATAAACATAATGTTGAGTTAATGTTCCACCTGACTTTCATTACATTAATACATTCCTATTGAGTTATTTACTCTTGTAGAGCCAAATTTCTCATATCCAGGATTCTACTTCTAAGCCTGTGGAATTATTTTAAGTTTTTCTCATTACATGATTTGACCATTCATTCATTTGGGTCTAAATGAGGTACAATCCATCATGTGATCATCATCCAGGTAATGCAGTTCAACAACCCATAAACAAATATTTTTGCTTCTATACTCAAATGTCACTCAAATGTTATTCTTCTTTTTGAACATTTTCCTTGGGCTAGAAAGATTGATGACAATAGCACCTGAGCCCCTGGGTTCTTTGGTTTCCTTTGTGGAATCCAGTGTTATTTTGTTGTAGCTCCTAGCATTATTCACACATGGATGAATAAGAAGGGATTCCTCCCATAGGCTTGATGAGTCATATCATCATATCTTTGATCCCTAGTCCTGGAGAAAGCATATTTTATGTCAGTGAGTCCAGTTGGCATACATTAATAGGGGATTATCTAGTATAATTTTTCTCTTTGTTCCCTTGGTGGTAGCAATTGTATCCCCTGTGTTCTTCAAGCCATCAGACTCTCATTTCCTGTTGAGCCAAAACTTGCTCCTTCTCTAGAGATTTAAGCCCATTTCTTTTGGAAGACTAATTTTAAATATCAGTGAGGTAAAGTATCTTCTATAACTTGTTTTCTGGTTGTCATTCTCATCTAAAGTGCTTGATTGATTCTCTTTTTTGTCAGATACAATATATCCTTCGTTTGCTTCCCTCTAACAAAACTTTTCTTAAGAGCTGAAACTGGCCACTTGATGCTGAAGTATTCCCACTTCAAGCACTGCTACAAGCTTGCTCTATTGTCAAATATGTCAGATTTTTTTTAGGCTATAAACACTGTAGGTCATGGTTACAGTCATTGATTATAATTTAAGTTACCATAAATATAAAGGCGTATTTTCTTCTTGTTGTTGTCTTGTTAAGCACCTAAGTTAGCCAAGAATAGTCTATCAATCTAGAGGAAAACATCGTTTGAATTCTCCAACTAAACTTCTATGAAACCCTTGTTAGCTTTTTGCTTGCTCAAAGGATTTTATAAAAATCAAAAGATTTCTCCCCCCCACACACAATTTTTTGTTTTGTTTTTTCATTTATGTTATTTTGACATGCATACATGCTTTTATTGGTTAGTAAGCAACCAAAGAAGCTGTCTTACTCTCAAAAATTTTAGGAAGTTTCTATGAATTTACAGTGAAATAGAGCTTCAAAAATTTAGAATGTATAAAATACCATTTTAATAGAGCTATTTTTATATTTACTCAGATGCCAAAGAATGCTAGAATTTCAAACAGGGCACCCTAAGACATCTCCATTTTAAGTAACACTTTGCTAGATCCCATCTTCAGATTAAAAAAAATAACAAGAGAATTTGATTTCTGAACTTCACATTATAGCCCAAAAGACTTACATCTTCTTAAATATGTGTATTGTTCTTGACTGGTGACCAGGAGGAACACCAATCTGTCCTGATCCTGGATAACAGTGACAAATGTGTGCTGGTTTCCCTTTATTTTTATACTCAACAATTCTATAATTCCTTATGACTACTGTAATTTCAATTGTTGTTGAAGTTATTCAAGTTTTCATTCCATTTTTTTATTCACTTATTTTTGTTTAATAAGTCCCTCCCCCCCCCCCCCATTTTAATTTCAGAATGGGATGCTGGATATTCCAATGTATGATTTTCTTTCCTCATTTCATTAGTTCTATTAGTCAGATAACAGATAGTTAAATTTGCAGTGATAGGAAATATTAACTAGTTGGTCTGAGTTGCTTCTAAGTTTGGGTTTAGAGAAAGGGGGGGCTGTCCACAAATTGATCTAGGTAAAGGTAAAGGTTTCACTCGCACATATGTACTAGTCATTTCCGTCTCTAGGGGACAGTGCTCATCTCCGTTACAAAGCCAAAGAGCCAGCACTGTCTAAAAAATGTCTCCGTGGTCATGTGGCCAGCATGACTAAATGCCAAAGGCCCACGGAATGCTGTTACCTTCCCACCAAAGTGGTCCCTCTTTTTCTACTTGCATTTTTACCTGCTTTCAAACTGCTAGGTTGGCAGAAGCTGAGACAAGTAATGGGAGCTCACTCTGTTACACGGTGCTAGGGAGTCAAACTGCCGACCTTTCTGACGATAAACTCAGCGTCTTAGCCACTGAGCCACCGCGTCCCTTGAAATTGATCTAAGATCTATGTAAAAGAGAAATAACTTGCAAGGCCGTTGAGGCATAGAGAAATTATTTATAATTGTCTTCAAGAGATTGAGCAAACAATGCAAAATATTTAACTTGATTTTATTTATTTATTTATTTGTTTATTTATTCAATTTCTATTGCTGCCATCTCAATCCAATTAACTACAGAAAATTTCAGACAAGAGAAAAAGGTGATTTTAACAGGAGAAAACAATAGCATTTTATAACTAAGTTCTTAATATTAAAACTGGTAGAATGGATGACTCAACTAAAAAATAAAAATAATCAAATTTTAATTAACATTTTAAAACAGTCTGTCACTTGTGGGAAGTATGAAGACTTAAAATAGATATATTTTGTAAATTATGTAATTTATACAGTGAATGAGATATACATTCATTCGTTACTAAAAGGAGATATATATAATGAATAAGTAAATGTCTTGAATTTTGAAAAACTGTCTTGAAGCAGGAATACAATCTTTTTACAAGAAAGATTTGGGATTATATGTTATATAAGCTTCCTTTCCATCCCAATTAAGGCAACTGCTAAACTGCTGTTTTACACAGCTACAAAAACATTATTTTTCCAGAAAAGCTGCAGCACTGAGCTTCTCATTTTCAAAACAGATCTTTAAAAAAGAAAAATCTAAGAACACACTTGATTCGGGTTTTCTCCCGCTTTTCTTCTTTCCAAAAATCTTATACTTCTTCATCACTTGGGTGGGCAGATTCATGAGAAGCCTTGATTTTTAGTATGGTCATCACCAGGCATTTTGTTACTCTCCTGAAGCACATCTGGGCTTTATATCAGCCCTTTAATTAATCCTCAGTGAAAGCCAAACTATGACATTTTGACTGGGCAGGCTCCAGTTTTGGACAGGTCTTGATTTATTGCGACTGAGTCTCAACCAACTTTGATTTATTTCAGCTTTGGGGAGAAGGGCAAGCCATGGAACAGAAAAAGCACTGTTGGACGCAGAGTGCATGATAAAAAGAAAGGACCTCCAAATTTTTATGGCTCAAATGACAAACAGTTCAGACAATTGTAATAGAAGGCAACATGCCTTTAAAAAAAAAAAGAATCCTTAGTAAAAGAGCTGAAGGCATGATATTAAACAATGCTTTACGCATTTAACAGAGTTCAAGCTATTTGCCAGAAGTGCCAATGAAGGAAATGCACGTCTTATCTCTAAGAAAACAATAAATCCCCAGCCACTCATTTGGGTTAATCATAGTTATCATCTGTATTCAGTAAAATGCAAAGAAACATGGTTGATGTTTTCCCCAATGAGTTGTTCTCATTAGAGAGGATGTTCTATTGTCTGCCAATCTAATTTAAATGGATGTCCTATGATAACAGGTCTTCCTTCATCCCAGTCAAACTCACTTTTGATGAATAAGCAAATAAACAATGTGCCCAAACTGTCAGGCTATAAGAAATAGTGTAACCAACCTTCTAGTGTAACTCACCACTATTCACCTAAATAAAGTAACAATCATAATCATATTAGGTATTAACCAACCAAACCAATATGGCAACATGCCAGCATTTATTTAAAATCTCTTTAAGGCTGTATTTAAGCTTAAAATCTTCTCAAGGCAAGCTACGTAACTATAACATCATAATGAAAAATAACAGAAGCTAAAATAATACAACTCTAACTTTAAAAATAGAAAACAGAAAAATCATGCCTTTAATGTTTTAGTTGTTATGGTCATACCTGATTGATTCATTATACACATAGTGAACACTGATGTTTTGATAACATGAGACAAGAGTGGGTAATCTGATGTGCTTCCTGCTCACCACATGCTGAGATTGGACCATCAAAGTTAATTGGTATGACACCTGAATTATTTGCAGTCTTATTTTTACTCAGTTTATCTTACTCAGTTTTTAAAGATTTTTTTGAGTTTAGAAAGATGGGAAAGAGAACCACTGCTAGTAAAAATCCTCTACCTGTTTCCATTTTCATCCATAAAACCAACTATCGTAACCAAATATGAAGTATTTGGAGGAAAACTAGTAGTTTTAATAGCAGAAATCACAGAGATGTGCTATAACCTCCTACAAAGGCCAAACGAAACCAAAATCTGAAGATAACATAACAAGATAAATATTCAGTAAATAAACTTAAAGTTTAATTGGTGACTAGGAATTCAGCATATTCCAGTCTATTAACAATCTCAACTGAACATAGAATCAGATGGCCCAGATGGTTAGGGAAGTTTTGTTGGATAATGTTGCCTTCTTATGAAATAGGATTGTTATTGTGACCTCAGACATTGGTTTGTTAAATTTGTGTGTGTGTGTGTGTATGTGTGTGTGTGTATGTGTGTGTGTGCACGCACATGCTTTACCTTGTATGCCTCCCAGAGTCACTTTCGTGAGATGGGAAGGCATTTAAGTTCTTTTACCTTCAAAACTCAATACATAAAACCAGTATAAACACACTCAGAAAATATGATTTAAAATAGGAAAGGTTGCATCTACTAATAAAAGGAGCTCAGAATACTGTAAATAAGTCAGTGTGGTGAATGGTAGCTTAGAATAAGGAGCTACAAGATTATTGCTGCTTTCACTACTACTAAGTTTTGCTCCAGTTTTCTTCACAATATCTGCAAGGGATAGTGATGCATATGTTACAAGTTATGTAACATATGATCAAATAACTACCAGTTGAATGCAATATTGTAGATTTAACATATGAAATATATTGAATTTTAAGATGTTCTTGACATGTTTCTAGGATTTTTTCTTTAAATTACAAAAGTAATCTGCAGCTTAATTAAATAAGTTTCAAATCCTTTTTCATATTAGTGGGTTTGCCATTCTAGCAGGTAAGATTCTTCTCTATAAGAATCTTAGGATGTCAAATGCAAAAATGCCAAATGTACATAATGCACACTATCTGTACAGGAAGATTGAGTAAACACACTACTTAAAAAATTAAGTCAATAACAGCAGTTAAAATATGCCTAAAGTGTACTTTCCACTCAATATATTAATTTAAACCAGGGATTAAAAATTTTTTTTTAAAGGCGGAGGGTGAATCTTAAAAACAATTTAGCTTCTGAGGGCATGGCTGTGATACAGTAATGTTTTGAAAAATATGGGGAAAATCCACTTCTGACTTCAGCCAAGGTATCTCTGAGTACAGTCAAAATCAAAGGTTACTAATAAGATAATTAAGTAAAGATAAAGGAAATGTTGGGCATAAAGAATCAGGATATGTACATTGCATCATAGAAGATTTATTCAATAATCTGGTCAATTAAAGTTCAACATTAAATTGGTGCCAAATAAAGGTCAATGGAATTCAGGAGGGGTTGGATTTGGAGTGCTGGTGGGAATGCAACATCTCTAAGTGGATAATGTGCTTAACTCCACTGCCCAGTTCTGCCTACTCTTCTCCTACAGGAAGCTGCAATTTGAATTAAACTCCTGCTGTAGGGAACCACGCATTCTTGTGCTCCCTTGGGCATGAAAACTGGTGGGGTGAATTTATACTAGTCATTCTCATTAAATTGAATGTACCTTACAAAGCTGTTCTGGGTAAAAAAAAAAAGGAGGTGAAAAATATGCATGCCGCTTTGACTTCAGCAAGTTGGGATAAACCCCGTCTCACCCCAAATAATCAAAAGAGTATATATTATGTGGTGATGAGAACTGTGTAATCTATTTCAATATTTATATATGGAGACTGTTACACTGACAATTTTAGGATTGGAAGGATTAAATCTGCCCGTTTTAAAAATATCAACTACATATAACATTGTCATTTTTATTTCTAGTTCCTTTTCTTGTTCCTTTTCAAGTCAGATCCCAGTTATACCAACTTTTGGGGATTGATTAGCACATTCAGAGTTTTGAAAGCATGTCACAGACATTCTTGGAAAATACTTATTTAACATAAAGCAAACCTGTGAGATTGCTCTGCAGTATCTGTCAAGCATTCCAATGCCATTCCAATTGTCTCTTCTTTCTTTCTGTTTTTTTTCCTGGAGAAATGGACAAATTTTCAAAGAGCGCCTGGGGCTGCAGACCCCTCATATATTTTTTATCTCCCATGAGTGCCTCCAGGACTGATGTGACATTGAAAAACATTCTTGAAAACAAAGATTACATTTGAGGCCTGGCTTTAGAATGCACCATCTTTTAAGTTTGCTTTTAAATTAAAAAATATTGTTAAAAAATAAAACTGGGGAAGAGGGAATCTGGTAGATATACTGAAGCACCTGTGATCTGGATGCTAAGCTTCTAGGCATTGGCGAAAATTTGAAGTAAGATATGGCTTACTTTTCAAGAATTTCTATTGGTTCTTTTTCAGATCTTAGAGAAATATATGCAGTACCATATGTCTCACCAAACAGTCTTGAGAGAGCAAACTTCAAAACATGAAACAGTCATGTCACCTTCCCCTCAATGCTTTGATCTAGCTTTGAACAACCTGGAAGCATCAGGTAATTCTAAACCTAACAGGCATCTAAGAGACAGAGTGAAAGGAACTGCATTTAAAAATTATCCCTGCAGATAGTTATTTATATAGTGTAAGATACACTATATGTGATATCCACCTATTTGCATTCTAAAATGGACGGAAACGGCGCTAGTTATAGCAATAGCACTTAGACTTAAATTCAACTCCATAATGCTTTATTGCCCTCTCTAAGCAGTTTACAGACTCAGCATATTGCTCCCAACAATCTGGGTCTTCATTTTACTGACCTCGAAAACATGGAAGGCTGAGTCAACTTTGAGCCAAATCCCTGGCAGTCAGCAGAATTAGCCTGTAATACTGCATTCTAACCACTAACCACCATGGCTCCAAGAATAAGAACAACCATGCAGCAGCACTGTTTGACTGCAATAAACTTTGTCCATTTATTTATCCCGTTAACCAGAGCTGCCAGTCTCCTGAGAGAAGTTGAAAGCCCACCAAAGGTGACCAGTTGGAAAGTTCAACTGCTCGGTCTTTGGATCATTAACACTATTTGTTAGGTCAAGCCATATCCCAGAACACCTATAGCTGAAATTTCAAGTATTTGTTCTAAAACTAGAAGTGGCATATTAAGTATACCCTGTAGATTTGAGGAATGTTGTTTGACATCAAAGAAGAATCACAGTTGCTTCATGCACAATTGTGAAACCTAGAAAGTATGGTAAAAGGTCCCATGTCTACAAAAAGATATAAAATATTAACATTTTACAACTGAAGGGTCCCCAACACTCCAATTTTTCCAAACTTTTTGCAAATTTTCATATTCCTGAAGTCTCCTGAAATATTAAAAGTGATGTTACAAATGATATTCTGTATTCATGAGATCTTCTAAACTGTCTACTTACAAGTGTGGCTATTATCATATGTAGATAGATATTATCTGAAAAATGGATAACAACAGTTCACTAAGTTCTTGCACTTCATTATTTGGAGAACAATTTGATTATTTAGACTTAACCATTTTGGGGGGAGGGAGACAAAATTGAGAAATTGAGGTTATGTTGTTATGCTTTTGCATTATTTTACATCTTTAGGTGACTTCATGACCATAAATTTAACTCTTTCAATTGTACGCTATATAAGATGAATCTAGCAAGCTTGATTCAGAACATCAGAAGAATCCATCTATTAGGTGGACAACACTGCTGCATTGTACATGACACATTTTAAAGATTTATTTTGGTTTATCTTAAAATAATTGGTTACCTTCCAAAATATGACTGCAATATTTAATTTCTCAATTGGGAGTCACAACTAGGAAATTTTATACTTGAAAGAAAACCTAACTCTTCAATCATTCCAACTGTTTTTTAAGACCACCAGTGTTCCAAGACCACTTAGAAAACTATGGGAGTAATCTTGATAATAATTCACATACAGTTATTGAAGCACAGGAAACGAAACCAGATGGCTTTGCTGAAGAAAGCATTTTAATTTTTTTTTTTTTGCCTTTATAGCTTTCTGACACTAAACACTTCTCACACTAACAAATACAAAAATGGGTATAGAGGTTTGCTTGATTTTGTTTTAAATCCCATTATTTCTATTTGGGAGGTTTCTTTCAAAAAAGGCAGCATCTTACAGGAGCTATGGAACAGATGAATATAATTTTCTTGAAGAAAAGGAAGCTATTAGTAACACCTACTTGTAGACATAACTGCAATGCTTTGCAAATGAATGCCATATGATTTGGATTAGAAAGAGCTCTTGTGTATTATTATGAATATCACTTTCTTGCCTAAATTAAACACTTTCAAATAGAGGCTTTATTTATGTCAAAATAACCACTGCCTACTTTTTTACTTGTAGTCTCGTATTGCCAACTAACACATATCCACCTATATAATTTTTGTATTACTTTGTCAAGGAATATTATTAAAGCTCATCACAACAAAAGGTAGTTTGCATGAACAAATAGTGCCAAAGATTACTGCTTGTTTCATTTATTCCAGCATGTAATGTGGCAATGTGAAAAAATATTCATTCCCTCACTTTCAGTCAATTCAGTGAAGAGGATAAATAGGGACATTTGTATAAATACTTCATTAAAATATCAGGGCTATTTGCAGCCAGGCTTGCCTTTTAAAATCTCACAACTCTGTCTCCCCTCATAGCATGAAGTTCTCAACACACAGATTCTAAAGGTGTATCAGTCAAAATAAATTTCTGAAGACATCTGTAAAACATATTGATAAATATAAGTGTCAAGAGATTAGAAAACCCATTTTTAAAGCTCTGGAGCTCCACTGAACTACACCTAGAGACATAGCTACTAAATAAAGAAGACATACTTAACAACTACAGTCATTTGCTTAAAAACTGAAGGAAAAAAAGTGATAAAATTGGGTGAGATTCACTTAGCACCTGAAATTCTGGTCCTAATTGTGCTTGTAATTCGAGGACTGCCTGTATACTTACTGTATAGAGGTAATATAATTAACTATTAAAAACTGGAATCATATCATTAAAATGGAGGACCTTTAAATTTTAACATGGCCGTGCATTTAACATCATAACCACAGGGATTATTTTTAAAAACATGTCAATGATTACAGATACAATGCATTGCTAAAATGTTAAAAATGATCATTATAATAACTAAACATACCAATAGTTTTATATTAAACTAAACATCCTTCATCTGGTTTTCTTATAGCATTTTAAGTGCATATATTTTATTTACTTAATGATTTAAAACATTTTTATACCACTTCAGTTGGGTGAGTGGCTTTTGAGAGATAGTTTGGTGCAGTGGATAAAGCATCAGGTTAGAAACCAGAAGACTGCAAGTTCTAGTTCAGTCTAGTCAAAGCACAAATCTAGATAGATGATCTCAGGCTAGTCATTTTCTCTTAGTCCTGGAAAGGAGGCAAACCACTTCTAACACACCTTGCCAGGATAAGTGCAGGGATTTGTCTAGGTGTTCTCTGAGAATCAGATACAATTGAATGGAAGAAATAAAAAGGGACTTACAAGTATATAGAACATAAAACATCTGCTGGGACATTAAAAAGTCCTAAATTTAACTGGAAATGGAATAAACGGTTTTAAATCAATAATCCCACTAGAAGGAGACATGCAGGATTTGAGTCCCTTGTATATAGCACCAAATATAATTCACTGTTACATATGTTACATGAGGGCTAATTTGGAATAGTACATAAGGCAATTATCCATTTGCCAGTAATTCAGTTGATTTTAGAAATTCCATTTTAAATTAATGCAGAATAATGGGTAAAACCTACTTGCAAGGCTTATGCCTATTCCAGGTACAACATCCAAAGCGTAGAACATAATATTTTAACAGAAATATTGTTCCATAGTTTTCTATCAACTTGAGTTTAAGCATGCTAGCTCTGTCCTGAGCAAGGACATAAATAAGATCATTTCAAACATTGTGTCCAAATATTTAAATGTTCAGTGTTGGGTTTTTTTTTTAGAAATTACGGTTAGCTTATTTTATGGCTAACATCGAATCACTTATACCCGTAGAATATAGACAGATGTCATGTTTGTAAGAATAGTTCGAAGAGCAAGCAGGGGTAGATTGAAAAGATCTGATCTGAGCAGCTTTTTATACAAGTTGGATTTTAATAACTATTAATTTTAATTATTAATTATATTTTAAAAATATGCTGTACATCTCTAATAGATACTTCTCACCGACAGATTCTTTTGGTTGACATGACTACATATGAAAATGCAAGTTATATGGTAACAAATATGCTTTCCTAATTGTCTTAATGACAGGCATTGCAATTAGATCTCTACATATGTGGATCATATAGGTTATTCATCTTCTGATTATACAGCTATATAACTTACACTGAAGAAATACAGAAGTTCAAATAATTTCATAACCCTATAAAAACAGATCGGCACCAAAGAAACTATTCAGCACAGGTGACCTTTTAAAGAAAATATGAACTCTACAATAGGTCATGTTAATGACAATTTTTCCTGAATGGTTTTAACAAGAAATATTAACCATTAACAATATTATAACCATATCGGAATCAAAATTAGAATGATTTTCTGAGGTTAACATTAGCCTTGTTTTTCTCATTACCATAAGATTCCAAAGTATAGACAAGATCTCAAAAAAATTCATTGCATTTCAATCTCCTGATCGCAAGGAAACAAAGAAACAATATGTTGTTGCAGCAGAAGAGGTCTTTTTATTTTTTATTCCTTCCCACAGGAATTAAATAAGGAATGTGAACCTGAAGACCTTCTTTATATGTTCAGGTTATGCATATAGTAGCATCCTATGTCTTCTTCAGGCAGCCAGGGAGAAAAGCTAGATTTAGAAGCAGATGCCTTCAGGCCATACTTTTACTTTTAAGTTATTGCAGTAAGTCCCACAAAGGCCTTGTTTTAAAGTAGGCATTTTAGCAATCACATACCTCAACATAGTCCTTGGCATGACCCCAGTCTCTCTTGGCATCTAAATTTCCCAAACTGAAGCATTCCAATTGTCCCAGATGGATCTTAGCAACCGAACGACTAATCTTTCGAGTTACAAAATTGGCTCCTAAAATAGAGATAAAATAAGGAAATTAAAAATTATCTGATAAATATCCTATAACTAATCCTAAAATTGCAGATTATGACAATCTTTTCAGACTGGTCTCCTTGTTTCAATCACTTAAGTGTATTTGTACTTTATCACATGATTGCCAGCACATCAATCACATTAGCTCTGCTTCCTCAATAAATATCTTTCTTTGAAGGCAGCCTTAGATGGAAGCTTCGGTGTTCGGAATAATTTATTTGAGGCAAAAAAATATTTCAAGCATTAAGTTTCCAGAAACACAATATAAAATAGGGCATCAGTCAAACGACTGAAGAATCTTGTCAGTGCATAAATGTGTATATGTTAAAGAAGGCACAACAATCATCCTTATTTCTTGCAATTATTTGAAGCAGAATCACCCCCAAAGTAAAGTTCTATCCTCTTGATGATGCCATCTAAAGGCAGAGAACTTTGATTCACAAGGTTAGAAAAGTTAATTATTTTGCATACAGATTTGCTAGGTTAATTTATAAAGTAGACTTGTACAGAAAAGTAGGCTCTGTTCATAGAAATGACTATAGAATATCGGTAGACCTTGCTTAACCTTGGTACCAACCATTCAAAATCACGACAATGCTGAAATGCTGAAAAAATAACTTTGCAACCAAGGTGCGTTCTCTCTCAATTATGTGTTTATCATTATAGTCAGTTGATATACACTGTCCTATGTCTGACCCATTTCCTCACCTCTCCCCACCGAATGGAGAGATTGCCTATAAAGCAATTTCTTTAGGCAATCTCCTCTGTGCCTAATGTTGCTTTTCTCCCTCTTGCAGAGTGGAGAGGTTGGATAGGAAAGGATTACAAGAGAGTAAGCAGGCACATCATGGGGAATAAACGGCTGATTGTTTAGGGTTCTTGTGGCCGATATAAGTTGCAGTGATCTTTAAAAACTTGGATCTACTTGGGTGAATCACAACTTTTATTTTGCAATCATTACTTCTTCAGGGAAAATTAAAAATGTTAGGAAGAGGAGTTCATACTATCAGTCCACATACTATTGATGTATCTGATACACATGTATCTGAATCCAAAGCAACTAAATAATTATGGGCATAATTATCCTAAAATAACTAATGTAAAAAAATAAACAAAAACATTAGAAATACATTTGCCACATTAGTAAAATTTCTGTAGTCCAGAACCAGATGTTGAATAGACCCAGTTCTTGAGCTTTAAGATTTGATTGACTGATTGTTTATATGTCACCAAGTTATTTTCAAGTCCTACTTACAAAATAGGTTTTTTTCCCCATGACAACCTATCCCAAATGTGGTCTTTCAGGACTGCCAAAAGCACAGTCATTGCTACCACTAGTGTAATTGTGTCCCTTAACTGCTTCTTTTCCTTCAACCGCTTCCTGTATTGCAGCCTTTTCAGGAGAGCTAGGTCTTCACATAACATACTCAAAGTAGGACAAGAGGCAAGAATGTCTAATTAAAAGTTTTGTGCAATTGTATCACTTGGTAAAGATATTTGGCCTCCTGGTATGCGAGTCCTAAAAACACCTCATAAAAAGTAATAAGTCATTTTTCAAAGTGAGTCTTTGATCTTGGTTATTTTTTATGCTCTCTATACTAAGCTTTATAATAATATAGTTATACACAGTAAGATACATAAAGCGTTTAACTACAATCTCAGATGGTAGTATTCATATTTCTTGCTTTAAATGACATAATATTAACAATTATTTAAATAGGTTTCATTTATTAAATATCTAATAAACGTTATAGTACATTTAAAAAATATTTCCCTCTCATGAAAAACTTAAAACATTTGTTTGAAGCTTTAACAATACTTCTAAACTAACAATAAATTCTGCATAGAGTAATGGAAAAGATTAAATGCTTTCCAGGAAACTATCTTCCTTTTCTACTTTAGGACACTTGAAAAGCTACTTTATGAGCCTTTTAAAATGTTTAATATAGAGAGCTAGTTCTAAAGGTTAAAAAAAGTAAAAAGAGGCAGTGAAATGCAATTTACTGAAAGACATTTCAAAGGAACATTAAAAAATAGGAAAAATGTTCATGCCTATTTATTACATTAAAAAACAGAAACCAGTTCAAATTGATTCTTTTATATACTCTAGGAAAGTTTCAGTGATAGAGGATTCTCCTAAATATTACCAGAGGGATCATTTAGTATTTTTACTGAGTTCTGATAATGCTTTATGTTCCTGGCAGAACTGGAAATGATGCTGGATAGGCAGAAGAGAGAAAAAGGAAAGTCCATTTATATGATAATAAATTTTACTTCCAGTAGATTTCAACATTTTAATTTTAATTTATGTTATCTCTAGTAAAGCAGATTATGTATTATTTCTCATTCATGGAACATAAATATACATTTTCCAAACATTAACTATCATGTTTAAAGTAATATTAGAATATAGAAAAGCTGATATTTTCCATTTGATTCCAACCTTTGGGGAAAAAGTTAACATAAATAGAAACAATCAATTTTATTTAAAAATAGCACCGAATTATTATTTATACATAATTTTTATTAGTAAAAGTAAATTATAAATTTAAATATATAATTTAAATTAAATTATAAAAAAGGAAATTTAAAATATTTAAGATGTTCTAAATGCTTATCATTGTCTTTGACTGATTCACAGTAACTTCAAGTGATATAAAAAGGGAGTCAGAATGAAAAGCTATTCAAGGTCTATAGATCTCTGAACTGATCAATGTTCTGATGATTTCCTTTCTTTTTCTGTTGTGTACATAAATTAGTTCGACAGAATGGCCAACATTGCTAATGTAGAGATGGCTTTGAAACAGATATTCAGAAACTTAAATAATCAAAGAGGATTGAAGCATTGTGTAAGTCCTGGAAAGGAAGGTACTACTAAGAAGAGATTCACAGTATTTGTCAATTATTGATAATTGAGGAACCCTGATATCATAGTGGTTAAGAGAAATTGTAGGCAAATTCTGCCCACAGTCTGGAGTTCAATCCTGATGGGGGTTCAACGTTGACTTAGCCTTCCATCGTTCAGAGATCAGTAAAATGAGGACCCAAATTGTTGGGGACAATATGCAAATCATACTGACATTGTAAACCTTCCAGAGAGTGCTATAAAGTGCTATGGGGCATATATAAATCTAAATGATATTGCTATTGTCCCAAACCAATCAGGTCATGGATTGCAATCATTATTTTAGTCTAATGTGGACTGGAAGATTTTATTTTCTTTACTTTCTTCCAAGTCTAAGGCTGAGAGTGTAAGACTGGCCTGTCATATAGTGATTTTAGCATTGTTTCCAGAATTTAAAAAGTAGATTTTTCATATTAGCTCTCTTGTCACAAAAGCTCATTTTTTGGATTCTTTTAATGTGCTAAAAAGCAGAGATACATAGATTTTTCAAAGTGAGTTCATATTCACAAGGAAAAAAAAGACATACATACATACATATATATATATACGTACGTACATACATACATATAAAATTATTTGTGACTATCCACAGTGTATATGACTTTATGTATATGTGTAAGCATATGTGTTCTTACATATATACATAATATCTGATTACGGTACCTACTGAAAGTAGTCTCAGAATTAGACAGATTTATAGGTCAAAAGCAGCATTAAATACATTTTTCTTTTTTTCTTTTTCCAGACCATACCATGGATCTTTCTTTCTTAATATCTTATAGTCATACTAATTTCTGTATCAAAAAAGACTGCTTTGAAAGTTATAACTCATTGGCAAGTAGAATTATTGCTATCTTCCTTTTAAAACGATTGTGTCTGGCTTTCCAGGGATAACTGAGGACATTTTGAAAACCCTGAAAGTATGTTTCTGATTTCCATCTGTAATTCAAAGTAAAAATAAATGAACAGCAGTGTATGATGGTATTTTTATATAACTCTGTGAAAGTGGTAAGAATTTGGCATGGAAAAGCAACTTCATTTTATTTTAACCATTTTAAATGCCCATTCCCCAAAAAGTGGCTTCTCTCATTTATCTCTTTTCTCATTTATCCTCAAAGACATTTTTTAAGAAGTTGGAAAACTTTTATTTATGTCCTCTGTATTCAATATGAATGTTAATCTAAACCTTGGTGATTTTTTTCTATGAACTGATGAACTCTGAGCAAAATAGCACAAGCATTTTGTGACATTAAAAATATACAACCATGATAATGAATCTCTATAGGATAGGCCAGATGTGGTTTCATGATGACAGACATGAATTTTATCACAGGAATTTTTTAGAATTGAAATGGAAGTCTCAAAATTCTGTTCTTTTAATGGTGCTTATAGGTTACACAATTTTACTGATGGTAATTTTGTTTGATTGTGATAACTATGAAAGATATCCAATAAATTCTGAATTAATTGCCATCGAACTGTTATACGGTACATTAACCTCAAGGTTACATACAAAAGCTTTGATTATAAAGAGTTTTTGAATCTATAAAAAAACAATAACTAAAACAGAAATGTGTTTCTCTTTGATAGTAATGAAAATATCTGGACACGTTCCTTACCTCTCCGGGGACTCTCATGGTTGAAAAGAATACCATTCACAGCAAAGAGGTTATAGGCTTCCCTGAAATTTACCACAATCCAATATGCATAGAGTTTGGCTGCCCCTGAAACAATTATTGTAATTATTTACTGAAATATTTACAAAAGTTAGCATATTCACTAACACACCCATACCAAAAAGAAAAAGCCAATAAAAATCATTTCTAAATAATTCATAAGAACACTGCCCTCAGACATGTTTTCAATTACTTGTCATCACAAACTGATGTGGAACAAAGCACTCACCAAAAAATTTGGGGGACATCATGTCCTATCATAGGTATAACTGATATTTAAGCATTAAACAAGAAAGTGGTAGAATTTTTAACCACACTATGGAATAATCTTTACTTGAACAATGTAAGATAGAAGTATTTAATTTCAGTTGGTTTGAAATTCCAGTTTCTTTTAATGCTGTCATACTTAAAGTCTCTTTTAATTCATCACTGAGTGCATGATAGCCATAAAATAAAATCAAATCCATTCAAATGATCCAAAAACATGTTCACTTGAATACCATATAATGTAGTGGTTAATCTAGTGGCCTAGGTACCAGAAGACCAGAAGTCTTCCCTTAGGCATGAAAGCCAGCTGGGTGACCTTGGCCTGGGTGACCTTCTCTCAGCCCAGACATTTCATAGGGTTATTATTGTGGAGAAAATAGGAGGAGGAAGGAAGGAGCATTAGGATAGTTGTTGCCCTTGAATTATTTATAAAAGAAAAATAAATGCAGGAAATAAACAAATAAACACACAAATAAATGAATTTAAATTTACAATTAAAAATAGAAAATAATATTGATGTTAGTTCATTTTCAGCAATGAATGATACTAGAAATCATCTAATAAATACGGTTCTTCTAAATTTTTAAAAAATTAAATACCCATACAGTGGCTAGATGCTGTTTATCAACAAACAACAAATAAATATTTCTACAATTAAAATAATTATAAGCAGATAAAATAAATGTCTTTGTGAAATTCAAACAATGGCAAGAAGATAAGATGAAGGTAATGGATTAAAAATGAAATACATGACTGCACAAAATAGAATTTTTTTTTGAAAAAAAACTTTATTTTGGCATTCTATACAAAAGCCTTTAATCTGGCAGCATCTGGACAGTGTTACCTGGCATAGAAGCTTGGATAGGAAACCTCCAGTCAAAAAAAACCCAGGAAGACACAGTAATATACCACTTTTATGTACAGTTAGTATTGTACATAGGCTACACAGATACATTAATGATATCAACAGAAATTCAACTTGAACACGACTTTAACTTTCCAAAGTCTTTCAAAACAAATAGGCTAACCCTTTAAATTACTGCACCAACAAGTAACATGTCTAATATGGATTGTAATCTCACAATCTGTGATGTTGCATTACACTATAAGAGTTCTTTTGAATTTGTCATGAAGATTAATACACCAACCATATGGAGATCTGGGATAAAATGGAGTAGTCTCCTTTTGAGGTATTTCTTGCACTTTCCCATAAAGTTCACTTGTTGAGGCTTGATAGAATTTTACAGAGTTTATAAGACCACATGTCTTAATAGCATCTAGTAATCGTAAAGTGCCAATTCCATCAACATCTGCCGTATATTCTGCTAAATCAAACGATATCTGAGGAGATACAAAAAGACAAAAATGCAAAATGAAAAGCCAAGTAGAATTTAAGGCTCAGCCAACTGGAAGGCATAGCTTGCGATATACAGGTATATACAGCAGTCTCCTTAAACACGAGTGTTTTATATCACATAATTCTGTTACTCAAATACAGTCAATTTATAACACTCTTTCTTTCATGGATCCCAGTTCTCCATCTTGGGGGAAAAAAATAGTATGTGGGGCCTTATCATTTTTTATTGTAAAATACAGATTATTTTTGTTGTGGATAATAGTAAGTTTGTTATGGATTGGTCTCTAATCAATAGAAATCAAACTGTATCAAATCAAATTTTATTCAAATTTTATGATCCAAAACTATTTTACACTTAAGAAATTTACACTTAAACTATTACTATTATTGTTGTTATTAAAAGAATATTGTACATTTCCAGAGTTTCTTATATTCATTTGCTAACCAAATAATTGTGCTTAAGGAAGCTGGATGTAAAGAGGATATTATAAATATACATTTACCAAATAGAAAGTATTTCATTCATTCATACATACATACCTACATACAAAATATAATGCCCAACAATCTTAAGGCTTCTTTTAAATTTATAGCTATTATGTTTCAATTAGACGTAAAGCTTTCTGTAACAGTGAGCTTGATTTTGATCCACAGGAAAAAAGACTTTTTGCCTTGAGACAATGACACTACCCCAAGTACATCAGTCCCAAATCCCAATCCATGCTGCACAGTGTAAGATTTATTCTCTAGAACTTTCTTTAATATTGGTACAAAAAAAACTATCTTCATTAACATGGTTAATTTTGGGGAGTTATCCTCACTTCCAAACTCAAGCATTTGATAATATAGTGTAAATGTAAGTCACGAACAATCAGGATCACACATAAGTTCCATTTCAGAAGGTTTATGCTCAAGCCTATACAAAAGAATCATGTTAAGCACTAAATTGGTGAATGGAAATGGAAAAAGTGAATGGAATTTAAGGGTGGCTGCACTTAGAATGTTTGTGGACAAGTAATGATTCTAGGCTCAGTACACTCTTAACTCTGCCCCCAGCTCTGCCTGCTCTTCTACAGCTGAGATTTCTATTTAAAAAATGTTTCAAATTTCTTAGGCTAGAAATAGAAAAGTAAAGCATAATAAAATTATGTGTTTTTCAAGAGAGGGCCATGTGACACTGAGATGCAATGATACTGATTTCACCTCTTTCCTTCTAGACTTAAATGTTGGCTGGATGCATAGGAACAAAAGTATTTTTCATCAGTAAAACCTTGCAAACTATGGGCTTAAAGTATAAACTAAACAGACAAAGCAGTAGGATATTGGAAAGAAATTTAGTATAAAGCTCCCTATTTTCCTACCATTACAGTCCCTAGGCTGATAGAAATGATGAGCCTTAATTCTCAGTCATGGATAGCGAAAACAGCATGTTTAACAATCCAAGCATCTCTCACTCAGTGAATGTCTCTCTCTATACACACCTGAGAAATAACCAAAACTTTTTTGAGCACTTTTTAAATAACAGATCACATTAAGGTTATAAATATTTATGAATGAGAGAATTACATGCTAGTCATGAACTTTGACAAGAACCATCTCTGACAGTTCCAGTGAATGACCTGAAATGTTTCTGGCATTTGTCTTATATTTGAATCACTACCAGAATCTATATTTCAATGTTTAACAGTAATCATTTCAGAAATAATATGAAAAAACCCAGTGTGATATTTTCTAGCAATAAACTCTATAATGATTATCAACCTTGATTGCAATATATTCCTGAATTCAACATAATCCTAAATGTTTTATTGAGAGATAAAGATTATTCAACATAATCCTAAGTGTTTTATTGAGAGATAAAATTATATAACGTAATTAGTTTTACAGAAATAAATTCCTTATTTTATTGCCACCACTAATTAATTTGATTGTCAGCAATATAAAAGGGATTTTATTAAAATATTTTAGAATCATAATAATTTTAATATTAGGAAAAAGTCAGGTTTTTGTAAAATGAATACTTTGCAAAATAGGTACATTTATAAAACATATTTATTTGAGTTTTCATTATCTCACCATCTCTACATTGCTGCAGTACAGCTAGGACATATAAAATTTGAAATGTAGCAGTGTCAATGATTAGTGACATTATAATGCTCTAAAATACATACATAGTGAAATCCAGCTGTGCTAAATGCTTTAAATGCTTTTTTTTAAAAAAGGCAGGGTATCTTGTAGAACTACTAAAACAAACTTCCATAGGGGAGTTGTAAAAGCATAGCCAATTGATTCTGCCTTATAGATATCATGGGAATCAATGACTGTGAATAAAATGTGAATAGAGAAATGTGACCATTTTTTTCTATTTTAACAATTTATAATTAATTTTTATGTGTAGCTCTAAGTGTGTTCAACTAAAATATATACTTTTCAATAGGTATGGTTGGTAAAAACACACATTCCCATCAAAACCCTTTTCCTGATTAGGATCAACCAAAAAGCCAGGAAAATGTTAAGGTTTTTGATTTCTCCAAAACTCATTCTTTTCAAATGCAGTTATGAAATTTTTTATTTACAAAGGGAGGGGAAAGGGAAATCAAATACTAAGGAAAGCTAATATACCTAGAACTACCAATTAATAAATACTATTTCAGAATTATAGCTGGGATCGCAGCAGACTATCAGATGGATAAGCAAAACAAATGAAATATTGAAAAAATGAAACCTATTTACAGTTTGAATTCCTTGATTTTTTAAAAATATCTGAGATTCCTCTCTCAGAAAGTATCATAATGCACATCCTTTACAGCCATTTTTACTCCATATATCTGTCATTGAATGGCATGAAAGGGCTATTCTAGCACGTATTAAATAGCAAGCAAATATGTGCAGAACATATTAAATAGCAAGCTTTATATAAGACTTCTTTTTATATAAAGAGGGAAAACTAAGTGCCTATAGAAATAAATTCCCTGGTTTCCTGAAACCTAGAATTCTAACCCCCCTCACAAACACACAATTTATTAACCTTTGGGAAAGTAAAACCCAAATATGAATATCTATATCTCATTCTTAGCATCTCCTACAAATAACCTGAGCAGGAATGGTGCAGTTGAACAAAAGCTAAGCATCAATTTTAAAACAATGCAAAACTGAGTAAATGTGGAATTAGAGTATTATTTAAGATTATTATTTTTTAATCATGCCTTTTGTCCAGAAGCCCAAGACATTTCTTCTTCCCGTAACAGTCCTATGAAATAGGTTAGGCACAGTGTGAATGATTTGCTAAAAGTCAGTCATCAAACTTCTATGGTTGAGGATTGCATTGAACTTGAGTCTCACCTGCCTTAGCAAAACAGTTTTTTAAAATTATTTTTTTTTGTCATATTGGGCATTCAACCATCACACCGAAAACCAAAACAAGTTAATCATGGCAACAGAATATTCCTCAAATTTAGCTGATAACCTGATAGCTACTTTTTTGAGCCGCTAAAGGAGATATAATTTTGTCTCATACTCTTGTTCTTTAGGTTGGAAGAGTAGCTACTCAGTGGTCTACATGGTTGACGTTTTTAGCAATTTACAAATTGCTTTACAAAGATGGAAAGTAGACCTGGTCCTGGAAATGTGGGAGGAGTTTCATAAAAGGTTACTCAATCCTGAGAAAGAAGAAAAGCATGAGAAAAAAAATCAAAATGATCTGCCTCAATTTTGCTTGGTATAAGATGTAGTAGAAAGAAACGCTAGCAGGTTTCAATCATTTGTTCTGCTAACCAGGGTGTCAGCAATCCGTGGCTCTTTGGGCCCTCTGACGTGACTCCCTGTTGGGTGATCCCACCACTGGCTGGCCTCACTGCTCGCCCTCCCCTCCCAGTCACTGCTCCCCTGGCCTGAGAAGGTAAAACACAAAAAACAGAAATGGGTAGGCGTGAAGGGTGTCATGTGACCAGGTGGGAGTAACGTTAAGTTGGCCGCACTCACCTAGGTTTTATGGTCCTGGTGTTTTCTTTTCTGTGGGAAACGGGTCCAAATGGCTATTTGAGTGTTTAAGGTTGCAGACCCCTGTACTAACCACAATGATAAAGAACTCCTGAAATTGTTGTTGTTCCTATGTTCAATGTTTGCAGTTTTCTCCAAAAGTTTACCAACTTTCAATTATCAAATTTCAGGTCACAGGATATGAAATAGCCAGCAATTCAGGGACAAGCTCACCAAATGCATGTGTGAATATATGACACATTCATGAAATCACCAGGACTCAGAGTTGATTGTGCTGAGACTGTATTTTTTAAAATTCTGTAGGGCAGCGTCTCTCATCTAATGTCTTTATTTGACTAATACACATCATAGTTTAGTAAGCAATAAGAACCATCAACTATTATAGCACAGATTAAGATTATCAGTTATTCTGATTGTAGATGCATTTAATGATATCTGAGTAAAAAATACCAGCTATTTACAATCATTTTAAAAGATATTGTCGACTTCCGTCTTGAGCTTCCTCGGCGACAGAATAAAATCCACGATCATGCGCGGTTTCAATCCATGCTCACTGCCGGAGTGCCCTGAGCTGGCTGGATTCGGGGCTAAGCCCTCCTGTAGAGGTGGTGAAGAGGGGGGAGACTGCCAGCAGGGTTGAGGAGAGCCGCATCTCTCCTCCTCAGCTGGCCATTACTCCCTTTCTCGAAGTTGGTTGCAGTGGTGATCAGAAACCTCAAAGAAGAACTCGACCGGAAAAGAATGTGCAGGAAGAAGATAAGAAAAGAAAGTTTTGGTTGACCGGGTTAAACTGAAAAAGCAACAACGTAAGGTACCCTGGAATTTGAACTATAAAAATAACATTGTTCCCAAAGAAGTCTTCGAAGCAGAGAGGAAAGGGAAAGGATTTGCCTTTTCTTTCTCCCCTTCCTTATACTGACAGCTAAGAGATTTAAGTAAGAAATTGACAAAAATCCACTTTGACATCAATAGGCATTTAAGCTGAAAATAAAATGTCAAAGGGATAATAAAGACTTTTGGATACTCGAAAACCTTTAAAAGCAGGAAAGGAGAGAAAAGGAAAGAATAAAAGAGCGGGATCTGGAAAAATGGAGGAGACTGCCTGGAACTAAAAGGAACTTACAGTGAAAACTTAACAAGATTCCTAAAAGATACATTCTAACTGAAACTTTGTAACAAAATAATAGAACCCCAGGAAGAGAAAGTGGAAAAAAGAAGCAAGAAGAAACAGCTTTGGATTATTTGGATTACTTGGTGATTTTTGGATTTTTGGCTATTGGATTTAAATGACTAAAATCAATCGGGTGGTTGTTTAAAAGTGTTTAAAATGGCATCACTTTTAGAAGAACTGAAAATGGAACTTAAAAAAGAAGATGCACAAGAAATGGAGATCTGGAACTATGAGAAACAACAAGAAACGCTTGTAGAATAAGAAGGTTGGGACAAAGAAGAAGTCATCTTTAATGATCAAGTAATTTTATGTGGGGAAGAAAAAGGAAAGGGGGGAAAGAGAGTGAAAAGTTTAAGATTTGAAAAAACAACCAAAAAAAAAAAGAATAGTTTGAAAAATAATTACAATATTAGGAAGCAACAGAAGAGAGGATCACAGAAGAGAGAATTAGAAGTAGAGAGACAAGGGGGCAAAAAGGGGAGGGAGAAGAATAGGGGGAAGAAGGAAAGGAAAGGAAGCTACAAAAGACAGAAACAAGATATAGAGAAACAGGGAAAATGTATAAGGATTGAAAGTATAAGCCTATTTAGAGATAATGGGTGAAAATTTAATTGAAAAAGAGATTCTGCAAAGGTACATAAGATAGTATTGTTATATTAGAAATAGAAATAATTTTAGAAAATATGAAACAATGTATTGTATGATTAAAATGATGGATAAAATACTTATTGTAATGTAGTGGAATGTTTGTTAATAAATAAATGAAATAAAGTGAATGAGAGAATGAAATTAGGAAAGGATGGGATCATTTTAATTATTATTAATGATTTATAAAAATATAAGTGAAGAGAAATATGGAAAAAAAGAATTAATTATGGAAAGTTTATAAGTGTTCACAAGGAAGTATGATATTCAATTGAAAAGAAATGTTAAAGATGTTAAGATTCTAATTAATATTAATGATAGAATTGAATTGGAATGGAATGTTTTATTTACTATTGCTACTATATATATATATATTTAGAACATAGTATTTTAAGAATGTACCAAGCAGAATTTGATTGGAAGTTATGTACTATATTGAATGTTATAATTTTAAAGGCATAAATAGAAGTTTAAATAAGAGTTGAATGGATAAAATTAAAAGATATAAAGGTGTCATATTCCAATTAGTAACTACAGGGGAAAATTTGTTTAATGAGAAAAAATAATAGGAAATTGAAAAAGACAGACAAAAGTATAAATATAATGACTGGAAAGACACTGAAACTTAGAAAAATATATATAATTGAATTTAGATATGAGATAATTAACAATAAAGTTGAGAAAACCAAGGGAGGGGAAAAATTATGGAGAAAATGTTAAAATAATAATAAGATATGGAATAGAACACAAAAATGAATATGAAATTGAGTTTGTGTCTGTATGAAGAAGTGATAATCCAGGATCATGCTATTCTCAAAAAAGATGTTTTATTTGTATTATGTTTTTGTGAAAACCCAAATAAAATTTATATTAAAAAATATTGTCATTCTAAATAAAAATAAAATTCTTCACTGAGTTTTCTTTGCTAATTTAATTGTTTCTTATGATTATGATTCTCAAACACCATTCTTTTCAGATGGTCAACTAAGTAAAGAATACTGGCAATGGAATATAATAAACAAAAATCTATTAAAATATTATAATATAAGTAAGATTTTAAAAGATTGTGAGTACTTCCAGGTAACTACAAGAAATCTGGATTTCTGTTAATGAAAGAACAATGTATTATATCACACCAAACTATTATTTTCAGCTGCCTTTTCAAAACAAGATTGTCAAGATATTGTACATTGTACTCTCGTAGACATATGCAATCTATATGCAAATTCTAAATAGAATTTTCACTTTAAATTGTTTAAAACAGATCTACCAAGATAAACCCAACTAATTTTTAAGAATACACTTTGAAATAACAAGCAGAAAAATATTAACAAATCATTCTTTCCTGAAGAAAAACTTATCAAACATGAAAAGAAGCCTTTAAGGTAGAAGAAATTCTTCAGGTCAATAGAATTATGTAAAATTTACATGGACTAAAGAAAAGACTAGGAATTAGTACAACTTCATTGGAAAAGAAGTTTGAATAGACGAAACTGTAAAAGAACTCTAAAGTGAGATGGGAATACCAAAATGATCCAGGTGGCAAATTAGTTTAAATTTGCCTTTTATACAAAAGTTATGACTTGAAAAAAGACAGATAAGATGCCTTCCAACTACTTGGCATTTACAGTCACCACTGAAAAAGAAACCAAATAAAATGGAACATAGGCAGAAATGAAGAAGAACAAAATTTTGGCTATTCAGAAATCAGCTACAATATTAGGGGATTTTTTGAAAAAAATTGGCAAGATCCGGTACTTAAAATTCTATCTTATCCTACACACAGTTTCTTTAAGGTCCAAATACTACAGGAAATAAGTGCTTATCTGTGAAAGCCAGAAAAATAACAAAGGTAAAGGGGGTATTTTCTATTCTTTTGCTGTTCTGCCCCCAACTGTGAAGTGTTTGGCGCTTCCTCTTAGTCCAGGCCATTTCACAGTGCATTTGGCTTTAATCAGGTGGAGGGCAGGAACTCAACATCCTGCAGCCTTGCTCTGATTAGGAGGAGTCAAATTCTACAAATTGGCATATTCTTCCTTTGCTCTTGCTTATTTGATGAATCATTTGTTTTAAAGAATTTCAAAGGAACACTCGAAAGGAACAGACTAAGATTGTTACTATTTTCAAGTCTATTTATAATACCCGTAAGAAAAGAATGTAATTATTTTCACTTCAATAAACTAATGTTTCAACATTCTCTTACATTAATGCCACAGAGCAATTTTCATGTTGAAAAACCTGCTGACTACTAAAACCACCCATCTATAAAATGTCATAGACTGGATCTTTTAAAAAATCAGCGTAGAGTAATAAATTTTAAACTGCTTTATTGATACAAGGTCTAATCACTTCAATGGAGTCCACAGAAATGCTATGAATTATTTTTGGAGAGATGATTTATATGGAAGATGCATGAATAATCACCCCACAACTAAATCTTTGAAACAGAATATGTGTTTCCATGGTGGTTCATGTGTTTCACATATACCATAGAAGGTGTAAAATAATTCAAGAATTAACTGAATTTTGAGTAATAAAGCTGGAAAGCAAATGGAGACACTGGATGTACCAATAGGTATAATTAATTTATTATATATTATTAGTTCTAGCATCCACTAAGTACTGAAATGATAACTTACTTACTTACTCTCTCTTCCTCCTCCTCTTCTTCCCACTCTCCCTCCCCCTCTCTCTCTGAGAGGTCCAAATATTTTATTATTGGCAATAGATCAACCTCAATAAACCTTATAGCTAAATTGATTAGAAATATTTCTTCCATATCATTAAAGACTATTGGAAAAATGTACCATAAAATTAATAGAAAGCTTGGCACATGTGATTAGAGTAATTTCTTTCTCCAAATTGAAGAATATCCCTCCTCAAAGGGAACAGCCCCAGAATAGTTTGTATCCAGTGGTGTCCAAATGTGCTTAAAATTTACAAGACACCCTGGACTAGATTTAAGGCAGAGGTTTAGCTTTATTACATAAACTCTGCAAAGTCTAACTGCAAAGACTGGATGAAGCCCAATAACAAGTTATAAAATAATCAGCATTCTTCCTATGTGGCAAGAGTTATGGAAAACAGAGTATCCCACCTCATAGAAATAAACCTTTGTTATTATCTTCAACTAATCTCCCCTCTTTTCTGGAATCTACTATAAAAAAAAGCCTCCAAAAGTCAGCACCAAAAGCTAAAAATCAACAGACGGGAAAGAGAGTTTAGGCAGAAAACAGTCATTTCAGTTTCCACAATATGCATTGTCATGTTTAGTAGGATCTGCAACAGAACATACTTAAAGATATGCATTTATATTTTGCCTTATTAAATACAAAGGAACCAGTATTAGACAGACTGACTATAACAGAGTTTAATATACTATATCTCCAAATGAATGTTTTCTTCATTAGTCATCTACTTAGTAGGACAGTGCAGCTTTTTAAATGATTGGGAGTATCTCAGATTTTATGTGAATTGCTACTAATTCAAACAGCCATGTTCTTTTATAGGCTTTTTTCCCCCTTTCTTTTCTTTTTTTGCATGAAGGCTGAAAAGTATTTCCACTGCTTTTCAGTCATGATAAACCCGTGTGTGTGTGTGTGTGTGTGTGTGTGTGTGTGTGGTGTGTGACATGGTACTTTAACAAAAAAGAGGTGCTGAGGTATTTTCTAAAGGTACACAATTGTAATACTTGTCATTTATGCAAAGTGATTTGTTGTGATATAAAGGGACAACCAAAACGGCAACTATTTGGAGATGATGTCATTTATAGATTTATAGAGCAGACTGTATCTGAATATTTCAAGTAATATGTATCTTGTGTGATTTAATTTCAGGGGTGATAATCCATAGTCCATGAGCTACATATGTTGAGCCCCATTTTTACCGCCCTCTAAGATTAAGCCCCCCAAAGTCAGCACCAAAACGTTAAAAATCAACATTGTTATTTTTCTGCACATGTTGAAAGAACTAAGTAAGCTTAAGATGCATTTTACTTTTAACAAAAACCCCAGCTTTCAAGTTAAAATCAAATGCCTTGTGAACTCTTTGCATTAAGATGCTTGGAAAAAGAGCAAAAATTATGACTACAATGTTTTTATTTCAATTAATCAAATTTACAACAATTCTTTACACACACAAAAAAAAATCTTCCCACCAAAATGCCAAGATGTAATTTTAGTAATTTTAAAAAAGGAAAGTCTCTTTTCAATGTTTAATTACTTTTTCATCAATATAATAAAAATATACCATGACTCGAAATTGATTTCATTTGGACATTTCTAACAGTTATTAAAACTCAAAAGAACTAGTAAAAGGGAAAAATAATTAGAAGTATATTATCAGTAGGAAAGTCCATTTAAATTAAGTTTATTGGATTATTGAACTGTTATTCTTTGCCATATTTAGAATTGTGCTTTTACTGTAGTTCATTTTGAAAGAAGTGTTAAGTAATTGGGCCCACATAGATAAGCATAGTATACACATACTGCAACATGGTTTTATCAAAGTATTTTGCATATTTTTAAAAAGTTTGGATTCTCCAAAGCATCTGAACGATGTTTAAATCTATTTCATAAAATTATACAATTCTCTGAATCAAGAAACGTAATTACTGTATCACAGCATAAAAAGTGTCAATTTCTCCCCCTAATTATACTATATGGTACAAAAATGATATGCTTTTTAAATTTTATTCGCACTTAACTATCCCTGGATATTTTATGTAACTTCATGAAACTGTTAGGTTGGGACAAAGGTCATTTGGAAGGGATGTGCCATTAAGAACTTACAAAAGCTTGCTTCAAACTTCCCTAATATAAGAGGAAGCATCTCCCAGTACAGGAAGGATGCCCATGTTAAATAAGGAAATGAGTTTGCAGGATGTACACATGTTGCTTTCTATTAAGGGCAAGCAATTTTAACAACAATAACAACAAAAAGCAATAGAATATATTTAGGAGATTTAAGTACTAATAGTTTAGCTGTATAGATATAAAAGGGTTAAAATTATTTCAGTAAAATTATTTAGCCCAAATACTGCTGTTTAACTAAATACATTCAATTAACTATTGCTTCACCTTCTCTCTTTCTCTCTCTCTCTCTTTCTCTCTCTCTCTTTTTCTCTCTCTCTCCCTCCCTCCATCCCTCCCCTCCCTCTATTTCTCATTTCTCGATTAACAATGCAATTGATTAACAAAAGCATGGACCACATACAGTATTTTGGATAATTTGCAGTTGTTGTTTTTTTTACTATACTAGCCATGTACATATCTGCCTTGACATATCTCTTTTCTGTTCATCTGGTATTTCTTGTAGGCCAGTTTGGTCTCCTCAGTATTCACTAAGCCTGTACTAGCTTCACCCTAACCTTAATTTTCCTCACTGTCCTTCACTTATTCTGTTGTTTTGATGGTATTTCATCTAACTTTAAGATTTTCTTCACACTCGTAATGAAGTCACTTCTTGACTTCAGTGTGCTTGATGTTGTTATAAATGATGCCCAGGTATTTATGGTGGTCATCTTCAACTAAACTTCTTGTTCTTATTTCTGTAGGACATTTTGATTCCTGCAGTTTTTACTATTTTCCCATATTGATGGGTTAATGGAGTGTGTGGAACATTTGTCCAATCCAAACTCCATTTCAATATTTTGGTTGTATATTGACATATGGTATTTTTCCATGGAGCTTCAGATAATTTATATAAAGGAGGTGAGGTAGCTTTGCAGATGTTTTTGATGTTTGGTAGCTATGGCCAGGCTTGTCCAGTACTGTTGACAGAGGAATCAGTGCAATGACCAACAGTAGTGGTGATAGTGATCTCTTTGAAAGTTTTCTTTCTTGAAGTTAATATCTATTATTATTGACCAGTAACTGTGTCTCCATTGTATTTTTGATCTTTTCACAAAGCTTCTGATGTTTCTACTGACTCCTTTTATTTCCAGGCACTTGATTATTCAATCATGTGGTAGGGTATTGAATGAATTCCTGTAGTCTCGTGATGGCAAACCTGTAGCACACAGAGCCCTCTCTGTGGGCACGTAGCCATCGCCCCAGCTCAGCTCCACCGCATGTACACCTCCCACTCGCCAGCTGGTCTTCGGGTCTCTGCTGTGCATGCACAGGGCCGGGGCCCATGCATGGAGGATGCGCACGGATGCATGGGGGACGTACGTGTGTTTTGGGCACTCAGTGCTGAAAAGGTTAGCTATCACTGTAGTCAATGCAAGCAACATTCAAATTGTCTTTCTTCTCTTGCTGTTCTTGTCAAATAGGAGCTGATCTTTTGATCACCTGCTGTTTGAGTAGTTTCATTTCTGCTCAGATAAAAAAATGCTTGTTTTCAACTAAATACTATTGGACAACATCAGTACAACACCAATTAGCAATTTAAAAGTTGTTTAACTGGCCTTTTGCTTGATCTTTCATTATCAGGTAAATTTTGCTACATGTTATTCAAATTTCAATTCCATCTCCTTACAGAATGTTGCTAAACTGCTGTTGGGAAGCAAGAAGAAGGACTCAAGCTTGAATCATTGTGTAGCCACAAGAGATCCAGGAGTGATATCCATCCCCCAAAGGTCCATAGAAGGTCTATCTGTTCCCAGGAGAAGGCAAGCAACCTGAGGGGATTCCTGTATTGTAGGCAGAATACTGTACAATGAAATGGTTAGCTTGAACTATTGTGTGGATCTGGTTGTTTGTGTCTTGACGACTACTTAACAATGAGTGGATATAGACCAGTTAGATGTTTCAACCAAAAACCACCTTCACCTGGTACTGAGCAATTATTGATCTCCCTTGTCCTTTTCTTTACCATTTCTGCTGTTATTCTAAGCTCCGCCTATGGTGGGCAATTCAAGCTTCATATATGTTGATCTTTTTTGCTTTAGCTATTATTTGCTGCTTTGTTATATCCAGTGCTTCCTTGATGTTCTTTTCTTCTAAGTGACATTTCTGATCGGATATTCTTGGTCTTCTTTTTCTTCAGTTTCTTTCATCTGTTCTAGCTTGCTTGCACCTCATCTTAGAATGCTGATCTTATTTTCCAACCTGTTCTTCCATTTTGGTGGTACACTGTTTTTTTCTTGTCTGTTGATTTGTATCCAAGATTTATTACAGAAATGTACTTGCTAGCCAGCTCCAATGGACACCAATATATTATTTTACTATTAAATATTATGCATAAGCAGGGGGAGATACGACAGGGTTAACTACCGGTTTGGGATTTACGAGCTTTCCTGCCAGCTGTGAGCCGCACGCTTGTTAATCGTCATTAGCATGCGGCGTGCCAAGAAGCAGCCTTTGAAACAGCCCTTTTTCTTGTTTTTTTTAACTGCAGCTGTGCCTCGTTCGGCAGCTGAAGTTGAAAAATCAGGAAAATAAAGATCAGGTAAGAGCACAGGTGGGTGGGTGGGCAAAAACATCAGCAGACATAGAACCGGTTCTATGTCTGCTGCTCTTCAGAGCTACCGGTTCTACAGAGGTGGACTGAACCGGTAGAAACCCACCCCTGTGCATAAGTATTAAATATTGTGCACAGTGTTCTTAAATGCAGAATTTAACATTCTTAACAAAATATTAATTTTGATGATCTGGCACAAACAGAAAAAGTGATTAAATCTGTCAAGTGACTGTCATTTCTAAAAATATTAAATACTTAGAAATTAACTTTTTCAGTAATTCTTAGGAGTACATCTTAATTCTCAATGTATTTGGTATAATGATATATGCATGTGTTTGTGTGAATGTTTGTGCGTATGTGTGTGTGTGTATTCATTTTGATTTGTACTAAGGGTAAAATACAGATATTTTATTATTTGTTTATTAAATTTACATATCATCCATCTCACCTAAGTGACTCCATACTGTAATTCATTTTACCAGGTCATCGGGATCCATGGATTTTATTGAAGTTTATTTTCCAAACTCATGTTTTTGGGAAAACAAATGTAATTATCGACCATTGGAATTTACCTAATCCCTCAACACTACTTCAAAATTTTCTAAAATCATCAATTTGTTCTTTAGAAATATATGCTCAACACCTGCACTATTTTTAATAGTACACATTTGAAGCTGAAAAAAATTAACGTTTACAATGAATTTTTTAAAATAGAAATATGCACAAATTATGCCCATATGCTACAGACTTGTGGTTAAATCCAACAGTTATTTTTTAAAACAGTGAAAACTGTTATTCCTTTCTGTCTCATTTCATGCACTCAAGTCCTGATATAAATGATTAAAAAGCATATTAAAATTTCTGGTTTTTTAAAAAAACATTTCAATCTGCTTATTTTGCAAAAGTTTGAAAACCCAGAAATGATGTCACTGTTGCATCTCATAATAAGATGGTGGATAAATCTATGCATACGCTGGATAAGGTAGGAGGAAGAAGAGGAAAAAAGAAGAGGAGAACCCTGTAAATTTAAAATTTGAAAGCTGCCTTTGTTAAACAACACCCCCATTCATTTTAAAGAATTGCAGTCTTTGGCTCTTTAGATAGTTTTCACCACTACAGACTGCTTATCAAAGCACTTTATCAGTAGCAGAGGAATATGGGTTAACCACCTCATTCAGCTTTAACTTCCCAGCTAGCAGTCTGTCACCAAACAGCTGTTTTTTAATATATGCACTATGTGATGCAGAGCTACTGACAAGCACACCATTGTATTGGGGAATTTGCTCATTTGGGGGAATTGGTTTGATTTAAATGCTCAGAGAGAAGGGAGAAAAACACTATTTGGAGTTTTAAAAGAAAGTTTCACCAAAGCAACCTGCATGTGTATTTAAGCGGTATCGATTTAAAATTCATCACTTGTGGCTAGATTGTAAAACAGGAGGTATCCTGCATGTGTCCTATTGACTGAGAAATCATCTGGAATTAGCAGTAAATGGTGCAGGAATAATTTATGAAGTAATGATTTATGGTTCAATATAATCAGTTCACTAAAGCTTTATTTAATCAGCTGTTATCTCTGATTATTTTCCAACCACGTATTCCAATTACATGAAGAATATGCTTGCTTGCTTGCTTAGGTATGCTTGTATACATGCATGCATGTGTAATAGTACTCTGCCTTTCCATCTCTAGGGAACTGAAGACTGCCAATAGTCAAAATAAGAGGGGAGGGGAGCTCAACCAAAAACTAAACTATTAAACTCAATTGAACAGAAGCTAAAAAGCATCTGAACACAGTCTTGACTCATTTTCCCAAATACTTTATAAAATATATCACTGGGGACCTGTTTTAGTGGTTTGTGACAAATTACTAGGACAAATTTTGGCTTGTCTCAAAACACAAATTAAGGTTTCCAAATTCTTCCTTGTTACAGCATATTATGATAGTGTAAAAATATTGCATTTCAGTTTAATTGTAATTGAAACATTAGCCCTAACTTCAGTATTTGTGATGTCTATGTGCATTATATTGATAACAATATTTTAAATTACAATATTACTATTTTATTTATAGAAAATAAGCACATCTTAAAATTGTTTCAATAAAATTTCAGTGATGTTACCAAGTTGTTCTAAAATACTCTTCCTCGCTCTTTTGTTTTTTTAAAAAAAAATCTAACTCAAACACAAACAAAATATACCAGAACTCCAGTGCCTGAATGCGAGGTAGAAAATGAGGTAAAAGACCATTGGCTCCTGGATTAAAACAAAGGAAAAATTATATTATTTCTACTTTAGGTAACACTAGGGGTAAAACTTATGATTCATATTTAATAAATCAACTTTTTAAAAAAGAGCTGTGTCTTTTTAATTCAATGTAGTAATTTACTTAACTCTGGCAAAAAAGGTGGTAAACTTGGATGTGACTCACTTAACAACCATCTTGATTAGCAATGGAAATTCTGGTCCAAATTGTGGTTCATAAGATAAGGACTATCTGAGCACTGATTTCTGTCCCAAAGAGATACGACATTCTTTAAAAAAAATAGAGTCTTTTCTATTAGTATGTTGTTTAGGGCAACCTTTGTTCATTTGCTAAACCTTTACCTAGATTTAATCCAGTTGTTACAGATGACATATATGTTTAGCTTGTTTTAGGAATCTATAAGTTTATAAAATGCCTTTTTAAACATAAAGGTAAATTTTAAATGCAAAAATGATAGCATAAAACAGCTAATATTTCGAATCCAATTAAATTGCAGGAAGGGTTTACTTTCAAATAAATGTTAAATTTATTTATGGTGATCTGTTAATTAAATGTCCCAACTATACAAAAAAGAGTATGTGCTGATTTACAGCTACTCAACATTTAACATCACCTTCAAATTTTTCTCTCCTGGTTTCTTATGATCAGATTAGCCTTCGATTAAAGGTTTCATATAACTGATTCTAGGCATACAACTAAAAGGAATTGTTAATACTTGGGCCCATAGCAGCAATAGAGAAGCAAGGTCAAAAAAGGCAGAAAAATGAGGATAAAATATAAAGACCAGTGAGAATTTGAAGGATTCTGATTTTAGCAATGAGACTTTGCCAAGTTCAGGGAGTTGACTGAAAGAAGCCATTTATTATCACTTCTTTGTTCAGTGTTGTGGGCTGCCCAGAATCACTGAAAGTCAGATATCATACAAATTTAATAAATTGTTATAATAAAATATTCTAATTCTAGTGTTATTTTGAATAACTTACTCTAGCAACTCATTTGAACCACCTTGAAAGATTGAAAAATTTGTGAAAGTATATATTGTATTTATGATTGCATCTGTAAAATCTAAATATATTTAGTCCCTTTACCTTTTGTAGGTGAATGTATGTAAGTACATACTTGCTCTCCCAGTTAAGTGATCCAAAGTACCTGACCTAGCGAGAAAACCCAATGAAGATACATATTTCAATATTTTACTAGAGATATTTTACTATTTCTGTCACTGTATTAATTCAGACAAAGTGTAAGTATTCCTTTCTGCTTTAAAATAAAAAGGCATTTTCTATAAGAATAAATAAAACAGACATTAATTTCCTTAATCTGATGCCAAACAAAATGAAAAACATTTTCGGTAAAAACATTAAAAAGAAGTCTGGGTGTGATCCACTTTTGGAAGCAGCAATAAATTACGATTTATTAATGAATAGATTTTTTTTTGCATGCAAAGCATACAGAATGCATGCACACAAAACATGTGCCTAACTTGTTTATATAAAACAAAACAATTTTTCATAATGCTGAACTGAATAGTATATTTTATATTATCTTCAAAAATGAAATAATCGTTTTGTTTGCATTTGTAGAACATTATACAAAATTTTGATCCAAGAAATAAACCATGATTTTTACAAACCATAATGTATAGGTTATGGCTTAGTAATGCATGGTAATAGTCTTTCTTCAGGTGTGAGCATTTCAGCCCCTAGAATTTTCAGCTGGGACCCACTGCCTAGGCTAGAGAATTTTGTAAGTTGAAGTCCACAAATGTGAAAGGTTAGAGAAGGTTGGCAGCCTATGATACAGCTTGGAAGGATTTCCGGAAGTTGCAGTCCCAACTGGACTGGAAATGCAACAGGACTGATTTTGAGAAATAAAAATGGTAGGGACAGTTCACTCTATTGAGGCCTCTGTTCTTAACTAATAGTTATGGCTACTATAAATGGCAACATTACAAGATTGAGGTATCAGATTAGAAATCAGAATCTCTGAGTTCTAGTCTTACCTTCAGCACAAAGCCATTTAGGTAACTTTGGGCCAGTCATGTATCTCAGCCATTTTAAGAAGGAAATGGCCAACCACTTCTAAAAACCTTGCCAAGAGAACTGCAGACACTTGTCTAGGCTGTTGCCAGAAGTCAAGACTGACTCCAAGGCAGTGATGGGATTCATCAGGTTTGCACTGGTTCAGGCGAACCACTTGTTAAATTGCCCTCCACCAAAGTGGATCCTGGGTGCTGCGCTGCAATGGAGAAACAGGCAATGGACTGGCCGGCACTAGGAAAAAAAGACGGCTGCTTTCCCTCTTTGTTCTCTCTGTTCTTCCTGCTTCTTTCGTGCCGGCTGCTCCGTTGCCCATTTTTTCATTGCAGCACAGAGCCCAGGATCCACTTTGATAGCGGGGAGATAATTTAACCACTGGTTCGCCCAGGGTCAGATTGGCCATTACAGGAGGCTTGTTCTGCATGTGCAGTGGAGATGGGCCACACCTCCCATGACAGCCAACTTGACCCTGGGCAGACTGCTTAATTATTTGAATACCACCACTGCTTCAAGGCACACAAAAAACAAACAAAGAATTATGTACCCTGTACCCTTTCCACTGTTTCTGAAATTTAGTATATATATACTTTAGAAAAGTTTAGTAAGCTCATGTACTTTAGACAGCCCCATCCCCAGAACCATTTTATACAGGGCTAGTATGATTTTATTGTTTTTAAATATATTTTTTTGCATGCTAAACATCTTACTACTGGCTTAACCAAAATCTTATGGGGATTGTTTACAACACTAACTAATGAAATATGTGCAACTACAGTTAAATCTGCCCAACCTAATCTACCTGCTATAATAATGTTTAAGATTTAGAGTCTCAAGTACTCTTTCTTTAGTAGTCTTTCTTTTACTTTTGTATTCACTCTCAATCTTACTAGAGAAAGTGCAACACATCCTATGCATTTTAAGCAGCAAAATCCTTTACTGTGCTAGTACTACTATGTTCATGTTGGAAGCACCTTTTTATCAAAGTGCATTTGGGTCAAAAGGATTAGCTAGTGACATCACAGTTGCCCAGGGGTCATCCAAGAAGGCTCCTTTCATGTCCCTGGTATTTTCCTACTGAAGTGGTGCCTATTTATCTACATGCATTTGTAAGCTTTCACTCTGCTAAGTGGGCAGGAGCTGGAACAAATTGATGGGAACTCATTCCATCACGTGGCTCACTCTTAAGTTTTGAACTGCTAAGCCTTCAACCTCTCAATGACTCAGGTCCTAATCACATGAGCCACAATGGCCCCACTTCATTGTACGTATTAGGTGTTTCTAAATAATATAAATTATGAATTAGGGTTATAAAGAACTTAAATGTTAAGGTACTTTCCCTCTAACAAATCACTGTGGATTACCTACTCCAAGACAGAGAAGCAACAAGCAATTTATTTTGTCCAAATAACTGCATTTGCATTTTGAAATTAAAGCAGCTGTGTCAAATGCACACAATCAGAATAAAGGTTGCTGTATTATGACCTCTGATTCCTCATTTTCACTGTTATGAGTTGGGTGGCCATGTAAATTATTTAAATAAATAAAATGAATTTTTCTGGCTCTGGCTCTAAAGCTGACTGTCACCCGTCCATTCCCTGCTTCAGCATGAGTGATCACTTCTTTTTAAGGGCCTGAATAGTTATCAGATCAAACATTTGGAATTTAACTTAAGACTTGACACAATAACCACTATGAAAATGTGGCTTTTGCTTAAACAAGAAAAGTAACTTTTTTGTGATCCAAATTCTGATGGAAAGACACATGTGAGAAATGTAATGAGTAAACAGACTTCCACAGAATTTTGGTGTTGTACACCATATATATGTTTTTCACTTTGCAAGATGTACTAAAATGATTTTTAAAAGGACACTGCATAGAGCAACTGTTTCATATTTTATTTTAAAACAATCTCATGAAAAGTTCATAAAGAACTCCATTCTCACAAATTGTGCCTCCATAAATGGAACACATCAGCTACGGATTTGCTTATACTCCATTTATTTACAGCTAAAGCAATATTCTGCAGAATCATCAGAATTCTATATTTATCATTTTAATGCATATTTATATGCAAGTTATACAAATCATCTTCTTTGAAATACAAATAGATCTGGGACAGTTAAAAAATCTACTTACTCGCACAGGATTACAAAAACTAAAGTGAATCATTTTAGAGGGATTTTTTTTTTTGTCTCCTGAACAAAATATATATAACTTCCTTCATACATATACACAGAGTTAGATACACTAATAAAAATACTACAATAATCCAGCAGTTTGCAAACTAAAGATACATTTTTAACATGAAGGATTGGAGAAAATTAATATTTATATGATTTTATTAAACAATGTGAGTTCTAGTCCTGTCTTAGGTATGAAATCACATCCACCTCACAGGGTTGTTGTGTGGAAAATAGGAAGAGGAAGAAGTATTTTGTTTGAAAAATGGCAGGAAGACAGCCAAAGCCCCCTCACCAAAGAATTCTCTTTTATATAAAATAGTTACATTTGCTTTTTTTAAGCAGAAATAAAATAATTTTGATATTTTGTGCTTATGATGAAGATAATCTTTATTGTCAATTTTTTGTGTGCACTTTGGGAGTTATATGCTTTTTAATAAGTTAGAGACACATGGTGTCACGTGTAGCAATCCCTACAAATAATCAGAACAGTACCAGTCAGCCGTGGGACATTTTGCCACATTTTGCTAGCACCCTAAATGCATAATTAAAGCCCAGGTTTACCTTAAACGTACTAATGACATGGTATGCAAGATCTCTAAACACTATCTTGTATCTTATGGTTAACACAAGCGGTGTGCTGGTAAATATTTAAAAACCAGTTCTGCCAGATTCACTGTCACCACTGCACCACACTCCTAACTGCAGAACAGCTGATTGAGGCACTGTATGTAGTTCAACTGTCTCTCAACTAGCTCATAAAATTCCAGACACTTTAGCTTAAATTTGTTACGCTTATGCTACGATAAACAGCAAAAACTAGAGCATTTGGATACATCTGTATACATCTGTATACCTTGAAATGCTGGTAGATAGATCATGGGTACTATGTGGTCAGCTGCAAGAATGAAAATGTATGGAAAGAAATGAACTGGTCTTCCAGAGGTTTGTATTCCCAAGATAACAAACATTGAAGTATGCAATTGTTTATTTGTACAAGTAATGCATATCCCTTCTGGCAATAAAGGCTTGAATTCCAATCTAGGTTAGCCCTGGGAGTGTTTGCCTTCCAGTGCTCTTTATAGCATAACCCCACTCATCCAATTGCAGCTACCTAATGTAGACTGCCCTATCCTAATTACCTATGTATTCAATGTTTCCTAATATGGCTAATTAGTTACTTAGGCTGTACTCCCATGCCATAGCCTTGAATGCTCTGCACCCTCCCTATCACCAATCCCATCTACTTCCCTAAACACCCTGTCACACCTGATGTATAAATCCCCCTTCCCACACTAAAGCCTTATACAGCGGAGCGCCCCAGCCACGTCATGTGGGAATTTCTATTTAGCCTCCCACTCCCAAGCAGCAGTGCGAGGCAGCGTCATAGGGAATCCCCATTGCACATCTACTTCATCGCTGGTGGGAGGGATCTATGATTAACGTCTTTTATTGCTGGCGGGCACAGTTGAATATGGAGCCTGATAGGCTGCCCCCTCTACCACAGGTCTACTTGGAGGAGACAGATTTGTAAGAATACAATATTATTGCTTTCCACCCGCCTTCATAGGGTATTTCCGGTGAAATCGGCTGCAGAGCCGAAGGGCATTCACATAGGTATGAAGCACCTATGAAGCCTCTGCAAGGGGATATCCTTTCCATCATACCAAATATTGCAACACACCCCTACGCTTCTGGGTGTCCAGAATGTCAGCAATCTCATAATGATTGTCTCGTACCGGCCCAGGTGGTACAATTCAGTTATCTGTTCATTCATTCTTTATTATCAGGCTTGATTAAACTAATATGGAAAACAGGATGCATTCATTTAAATCGTGAAGGTAATCTTAGTTGTAGAATGACAGGATTAATCACCTTCACTACTGGAAATGGTCCAACATACTTTGGACCAAGTTTTTTACAGGGTAATCCCATATTCAAATATTTGGTAGACAGGTACACAAGATCTCCAACCTTAAGGATTTAGTTTCTGCTCTCTTTTTATCCACCTGTTTCTTGTATGCCATTAAAGTGTCATGTAACGATTTTTGTATTGTTTTCCACATCTCCTTTATTTTGTTTTTTTGACCACTTAGCTGTAGTTGTGGACTCCTGACAGTCATGTTGCCATTCTGGAATTGGGATAAATTCCACTCCATTCACTATTTTGAATGGGATCTGTCCAGTACTACTGTAGGTGGTGGTATTATACACCACTTCAGCAAATGGCAGTAATTCAGACCAATCATTTTGCTGGTAGGAACATAAATACCTCTCAATTGCTGCATCAGTCCGTTCAGAAACTCTGTTTGTGCTTGGGTGGTAAGCAGTACTTAAACCTTGAGATGAACCTATCAGTCGGACGAACTCCCATCAAAACCTAGCAGTGAACTGCACTCCTCAATATGATATGATCCTTCTAGATACTCTGTGTAATCGATATATATGTTTTAAGAAAAGAATAGCTAATTTCTCGGCAGATAGAAGTCCGGCACATAGTATAAAGTGCATCTGTTTTGAGAAAAGATCAATGATTGTCCATATCACGGTATATCCATGGCTATTGGACAGCTCCACGATCAAGTCTATGGCTGTATTTTGCCTGTTAGGGTTTGCCACTGTCTGTAATAAACCTAAGGGTTTCCCAGGGCGGGATTTTGTAGTTGCACATACTGTGAACCCTTTCACATATTTTTCAATGTCTGACCTCACTGACAGCCACCAGAATTGGCGTTTGGTGGAGTGTTTTTAAAAAACCATAATGCCCAGCCTGTTTAACGTCGTGTCATCTCTGAAGCAGCTTGTCTCTTAACATTGCTGGAATATAGAGTTTGGTTCCTCGCCAAGCCACTCCATTCTGGATATCACACTGGGTTTGATTGGTTGCTAGCCATGAATCGTCTTTTATAGCCTTCGGTAACTCATCAATCATGTATGTCACCTTTAACGCTTGTAATGTTTCTTTTCCTTGAATGATGGGTTGTATAACTATATCCCGTTTACTTTCATATTGGGGCAGTCATGAAAGCGCATCATCAAGGAAATTCTACCCTCTGGGTATGTATTTCAGTATAAAGTTAAAGCAACGGAAATACAATGCCCACTGAACCTGTTTGGGTGATAATCTGTAAGGTGTTTGAAGGGCCTCTAGGTTCTTATGGTCTGTCCATACCTCGAACTGGGTTTTGGATCCTTCTAGAAGATGCCTCCATGTCAATAATGCCCAGCGAACCATGAAGGCCTCCTTCTCCCAAACAGTCCAATTACATTCGGTGGAACTAAATTTCCTCGAGGTATATGCACATGGCTGTAAAATACCATCCACATTTTCTTGTAATAGGACAGCCCCCACTGCGACATCGGTGGCATCCACTTGAATCACAAATAGCACTTCTGGATCTGGATGTTTTAACACAGGTTTGTTTGCAAACATCTGTTTCAATGAATCAAACACCTGCTGACACGTTGGCAATCAGGGTATCACCTGTCCAGGTTTAGGCTTCTTTATCTGCTTTGTGTTTTGTTTTTAACAAATCTGCTAACAGAAGCACCAAATTTGCGAATGAGGAGATAAACTGCATATAGAAGCCCAAAAAGCTTTGTAATTGTTTCCTGGAGGTGGGCACCTGCCGCTCTAAGACAGTCTAAACCTTGGTAGGATCCATCCCCTCTGCCGATATCCTATACCCAAGATAGTCTAGTTGGGTACGGTGGAATTCACACTTGGACAGTTTAACGTATAGGTGAGCTGCCAGCAGTTTTTCAAGAACTTGTCGTCCTAATCGTGTATGCTGTTCCATAATTTCTGAATATATCAATATATCATCTAGATATACTAAAACGCCCCTATACAGATGATCATGCAAAACACTGTTTATCAGCTGCATAAATACAGCCGGGATCCTTTGTAGTCCAAAAGGCATTACTCTAAACTCGTAACTTCCCAATGGGCAATTAAAAGTTGTCTTCCATTCATCTCCCGGGCATATTCAAACTCTGTAATAAGGTTCACGAAGGTCTAATTTTGTGAAATTAGAAATCAGTAGATCTTTAATCAATGGTAGAGGATACAGTAGCTCCTTAAATACTGCATTCAAATCCCGGAAATCACCACCCCCATCTTTTTTTTCTTGAAACAAGACTGGTGTTGCTATATGTGCCTGCCCTGGTCAAATAAAACCTCTCGTCAAATGGTATCTATGTATTTCCGCATTTCATCCATTTCCTGGAGTGTCATTGAATACATGCAGAGTTTTGGCAGCTTCACCCCAGGAATTAACTCTATAGCACAATCTGTAGGTCTGTGGGGCGGTAACTGGTCGCTTCCACTCTTGTTAAAAACTTCAGCTAGATCTATATATTCTCTAGGATAGGTGGGACTGGAATCATTAAGCGCCAGGCCGGGGACTGTCAACCCAGCCATGTCCTCAAGCAGGGGCCTACAGCCAATTGTATTTTTCTAAATCCACCTTCCCATCTAATAGTGAGACGCCATTTATCCAGCCACACCAATCCAAGGATAACAGCCTCCGTCATATATTTGACTACTGTGAAAGAAACCCTCTCCCAATGTTCTCCCATGTGCATTTTTACTGATTCTGTTTGATGGGTTGCTGGTTCTCCTCCCAAGATAGAACCATCCACATGCTCAAACCTAATGGGAGCGGTTCATGGTATAAGATGCAATCCCAATTTGTCTACTTCTGTATGTGTGGTTAAACACCGTGTGCACCCCAAATCTATTTAAGCACCAATTTCCAAAGTGTAATTCATTCCCATATTAGGGAGTTTGATCGATATTATAAAAGGGATTGGCTTACAAACCATGGGATCGTCCATGTTACTTTCCTCACCCTCGTCCTCCCGACTGGTCGGCTTTTTAGTCATGGGTACCACTTCTGCTGCTAATTGGTCAGGTTCCAGACTGGCATCCACTTGTCCTACTACTCTGGAGCTATCTAGAGATAGTCTAGCATGTTCAATTCTGCCAAAACCACGCCCAGTTTGTCCTTTTAGAGGTTGTTTCTCAGCACGAAAAGGAGGTATTGGGCATTCGACCACCCTATGTCCTGGTTGGTTGCAACAATAGTACTGAAATACAACACCCCTCCCCGGTGAAGCTTGGCTGATCAGAGGTCTGGGTGATTGGTTGGATTGAGTGATCCTCTGCGCTGGCCAGCACCTAAATCACTCTGTATTTTTAAACGGCATAGTCCAGAATCCGATTCGATGACTGCGGCATACCAGTCTTGCAATCAAGAAGGCAAGCCTTGATACAAACAAGTGTGACCTAATTCCTTATCCAGCCCTTCCCTAAACAAATGCACTAACATACGTTCTGGGCAAGCTGGGATTCTCCTGGCAGTTCTCCTAAAATCTTGAACATACTCTCTCGCTGGCCAGCCACGTTGTTTCACTGCCAAAAGATCGTCATCCACCTGCTGCACCTGAGAACTGTCGTCAAATTGGTGTCTCAAGGCCTCCAGGAACTCCCCGACATCAGCTAAGGCAGATAATCCCTCTCTATGCAAATCTGCTGCCCATTCCCCAGCCTCACCCACCAATATCACTGGCTATAGCCACCACCATGGCCCAATGGGGGGTAGTATGTTCCGTACATGTCTAAGTGGTTAATAATTTGCCCCATAAACACAGCCACTTACATCGTGCCCTGATAGACCCACCAGACTGTAACTCCTTAAGGGTTTACCCAGCATAGCACCATGGGGTTTACTCTGTCCACCTTCTTTCAGTGGAAAATTTTGCAGGGACACCTCACCAAACTGTATCCTCAAAATGTCCAAGGTAGTGCTACCTGGAACCATCCAACCACTCTCCTCCAGCCCTTGCTACCTCAGCACCTTCCAGTTCTTAGCAACACTGTGTCCATGGGCACTCCACTGCGACCGCCAGTCATCTATGCTTGTTTTCATCAGATCAGGTGGCTCACTCAAGCTGACTGACTTCCTGGTTTTCGGACGCACAGCAGGCTGCAGAATAGGAGGTGGGAGTGTGGGTACAAGTGCTGGTTTGTCTGGTTCAGTCTCTCTTTGCACCCCCGCAGCTTCTTTTACAATCTCCTCTGCTTCCATTGCAACTATTGGCACCTCGGGTTCCGTGCCTTCTGCCATGCCCACCAAAACCCATAGCAAACACTGCAATGAATATGAATGAGGGGAGCACTAAGCTTCTGTTAGCCAGTCTTCTGGATGTTTGTATTCCCAAAATACAAACCACAAACATTGAGGTATGCAATCATTTATTTGTACAAATAACGCGCATCCCATCCGGCAATAACGGCTTGAATTCCAATCTACGTTAGCCCTGGGACCGTTTGTCTTCCAGCACTCTTTATAGTATAACCTCACTCATCTAATGACAGCCACCTCCTCTAGACTGCCCTATCCTAATTACCCATGTATTCAACATTTCCTAATATGGCTAATTAGTTACTTAGGCTGTATTCCCATACCATAGCCTCGAACGCTTTGCACCCTCCCTATCACCAATCCCATCTACTTCCCTAAACACCCCATAACACCCGATGTATAAATCCCCCTCCCCACACTAAAGCCTTATACAGCAGAATGCCCCAGCCACATCATGTGGAAATTCCCATTCAGCCTCCCACTCCCAGGTAGCAGTGTGAGGCAGAGTCATAAGGAATCCCCATTTCGCATCCACTTTCTTGCTGGATCTACGATTAACGTCTTTTATTGCAGGTGGGCGTAGTTGAATATGGAGCCTGACTGTATGTATGTACCAACAAACAGTATGATTCTTTCATACTATTTAGAAATAAGCAGATTCTTCAATCCATATACCAGATATAAAGAAGGAATTAAATGGGTTTAGTTTGTTTCTGTAAAATTCCCTGAAAGTCACTTCCATAAAAAGTACACAAATGGTGACTACTATAAACAAAGGATGGATATACATTAGAAATGTACTACTTCATAACATCAGTTTTTAACATAATACGGTAGATAAACACAATACTGGTCAGCAATGGGAGAAAAAGGGAAGAGAAGGGAGCTTTTTTCAACTTCTCCGATTACCTCCTTCTTTAAGCCAACATAATTGTGTTCATTCCCATCCCAGTTTATCTTTCTTTGGATTCATCTATGGAAAAAAACTATTCCCTACCTTTCTTGTTATCTTTGGTCTTCAATTGAATATGACCAGTAATGGAACCCACTGGATTCCAGCTAGCTGCATTAATGGTGCACATTGGTGCAAGTATTGGTACTCAATATTTGAGTTATAATCATTGACTCAACTCAATCATAATAAACATATTTATTATACATCAAATCAATTTACCTCATCATTCTCTAATTTAAATGAGCTCATTCTTTGTAATTGTATAAATGCAGATTCATGCATTATTAGATTATATTTAAGTTCATTTCTATCATTATTTGATTGTGGATGAGAGACCAACTTCATGTACATTATCAGGACATAGGCAGATGGACCAGGAGAGGGGTTACTTCACCCAGATCCTTCTGTCTAGATCTGATTCAGCATCAAACTAGACTGGAAAAGCAAAAAAAAAAAATGCTTTCCATAAAAAGTCAATAGGGAATTCAGCTATCTGCACCAATTTTGTGATTGATGCAAATGTTGGGTCAAGAGACAGGTTACTTAACAGTTTTTTAATATCATGAACTATGGTGTCCCACTGTTGAGGTAAAGGTGTGAAGTACTATTCTTTAACAGCTTCACTCTTACATTTCAGCAGATGGCTTTCAGGGACTTTTTTTTAAAAGTTCCACTGCTTTTCATCTATGGGGGCCCATAGCGATCCATTCTGTAACCCTTGTCATATGTCTGTAGGTTACCACTGAACAAGATCAATGGGGGATCTGGAATAGGATGTTTCCAATATAGAATGGACAACCTGTCATTAGACAGATGAAGAAATGCCAGTGTCACACTAGTATAAGGATGTGTAACAAGTTGGAAAAGAGCCAGTGAACTGAATGATTTATTATAAGACAGTGATTTGTGGTTTGTGACTCATAGGTAAGAGACTTATGAAATCTTAATCCCGGAACTATAAGCCACAAGCCACAAATAATAGATGATGTTACATTCCCCTCTAAGGAACACATGGACAGCCTTGATATTTTCTCAGGTTCATCACTTTCATTCTGTCACTACCCTGCTTTTCTGGACTGGGAGCAAATTTGATGCCAAAATTGTCTGAGTTTTGGTGGTCAAGTAAAGATTTGTCTTGTTATGTTTGGATTTGGGATTTAACAAATTCAACCTAGCCATTTCCTAACCCCTCACCCCTTTTGAAAAAATGTCTCCTTACTAGACTTCTGGTGCTGTTACTCCAAAATTTAAAAATATTATTTTACGACTATTAATGATCATAATCCTCCCAAGATACTTAGGCTAAAAGTTGGGTTTATTTTATCAATAAATAGCTCTTCAACCAATATTAAAGAATTCACTCTTAAGATTTTCAGCCACTTTTCACATATGCTTAGGGCAGTAATAAATTTAGGTTTACCTGTATCTGATACTTTGATACTCCTTTTTTCTCACAAAGAGCACCTCCTGTATTTTCTCAAACCTCTGCCTCATTCTCCCATTCATGTTTCCTAAGACCTGGTTTCAAGATGGCCACTACTTCTCGTGTTGGTTCCAGCACTATAAGTCATCATAACTCGTAGCTATTAACTGCGTCTACTACAATGTTGCCTAATCCTAAATGCTCAAATGAGGGAAAACATAGGCTAACTGTAAACTATTACAGAAATACTAATTTTTATTTGCTCTGATTCTCTTTTCATTCATCTTTATTAGATGTAATATATTTCAGTTTTTAAAAAGGACAATTCACTTTTCCTCAGTTTATCTTTCCTTTTACACACACACACACACACACACACACACACACAACACACATATATATCTGCATTTAAACAGGAGAGGGAGGGATGGAAGGAGAGAGAGAGAAAAAAAAGAGGGAGAGATTGTCAACACTTTATTCTTTTCTATTACATGATACAATGTATTATGAGCCAAGACTTTATAAGTCTGTATTTGAAACTCCCACAATATTTTAATCTGAGCACAAAGTCAGCTCGCTGATCCCTCTTAGGCTTAGGAAGGAGCAGTGGCACACCCTTCTCTCAGGCTACCTCCTCTTATTCCCCCTCTTTTAAATATAATTTTACAGTAGAGTTAGCCTTGGATTAATCTCAGTTAGTCTTAGTCTTCAGTCAAATAATACAAAAATACAAAAAGTATATCTGAGTTTGAATCTAGACTTCAAAATCTAATTTAAACATAATAATTATTAGTGTTGAATTAGCAAAATCATAGCCAAGATATTAAGAAACCTTGCTATATCACATAAACCAAATGAGCTCCTCTTTTTTTTTTGGTAAAAAATCTAAAATTTCAGTTTTTGTTTCTGCTACATTTGAACTCTGCAACTATAGTTCATGAAGTTCAGATAAAAAATCAATTTTAATTTATAGCTCCACATCCAAACTGATTTTAGAAATTTAGTTACTTAGTTTAGATTTAGCAAGAAATAAGCAATTGAAAATTCTGTGATTGGGAAGGAAAAATAATCTGTTGCATGAGAAGCTACAAGCTTTGTTTATATTTCACTCTATTAAGAAGAAACATAAATGTTCGATCACAACCATCACAAAGCTCACAAAATTGACGAATGCCTTTAATTTCTTCCATTGTAAGTACAAATAGGGAGACCATTTCTCTTGCTGTTTTTTTTTTCTTGTTTAGTTCAAACTGAAATCAAATAATTGGGGTTTCCAGAAAAATATTTCTATTGAATGATAAAACAAAATGTTTTAAGTTGACAGTGTAAGGATTTATAGGGAGTCTATTCCAGCATATCCAGAAGCAAAGAAAAGGTTGTTATAGATCACTCACTTTTGATATCTGCATATTTTCTCATTTCACTTTTTATTATTTTCCTAACTAAATATATCTACTAGTTCCCTGGAGATGCTTGGCCTATTTTTCATGACAGCACTGATGATTAAACAGTGAAACAGATGGTTTTAATCGAACTCCTTTGAATGTAAAATAATTTAACAGTACTTCTCATTTTTATCACCTATGCAAAAAAAAAAAAAAAGGTTAAATCAGAAAGTGATAGAATGAAAACATTTAAACAATTCTGACTTTCTGTTTCTTCTGTAGAAAGAATTAAGAAAAAATTAAAGTGTAAGATACTGGCATAGCATGACACTGAGGCTTAATAGTTGGCAACTTTATGTTATTCAATTGCTGTAAGAAATGTTTTTAATTGGTTAATGATTAAATGTACAGCTATATAGCTCTACAATAGAAAACTTCTAATAAGGAATATAAAAGGTAGCACAATTCTCAATGTTTAAAGTTTAATACTGTAGTGATTGTGCTATAAAGACAA